>NW_027331935.1:2934966-3029966 GCF_048418815.1 Hemitrygon akajei
GTGTTTTTACAGCAGCAGTGTCGGGAAAAGATACGGAACCTCCACTAAATTACACACTGCAAAAACAGTGCAAGAAGTGACTATTGAGGTACTGTTCATCCTTTCTCATGAAATATGTGCCATCTGGTCTTATAAAGTTCAATCTTAGAGAAAAGAATGCTGACTATCCACATTGTTTGTGCTTCCCAAGTTCCTATAAAGTGTGTCAGACCTGTCCCAGTCTTAGGCGCCCCAGAAAATTCCCTATATTGTCCAGTCTCACGTTATCCAGGCAGTTTCCTGATAAACCTTTTCTCCTCACCATCCAAATCCTCTGCTTTAAACTGGAGGTTTATACAACTGACACAACTGCCTGACACTGGAACCAGTAACTGTGAATTATGAACTCAAGGATCCCTCTGCAGACCAATGCAGTCATTTACAGTGATTGGTGCTCCCAGGGTAGGGACCCGTATGTTGGTGAGACACGACGTAGGTTGGAAGACCATTTCACCGAACACCTGAAAAAGAGATATCTGCCATTGCCCACCCAGTTTAATGTCACTTCCCCTTCCAATATGTCAGTTCCTGGCTTCCTCGACTGTCGCGACGAGGCCATATTCAGGTCAGAGGAACGACACCTTATATTCCGTCGGGGTAGCCTCCAAGCAGATTGCATGAAGACGATTTCTCAAACTTCGGGTAATGGCACACCCGCCCTCTTTTACCAAGCCTCATCCTCTTTTCCCGTCTCTCTTCTTAAGTCCTTGCACGCCAATCGCTTCCCTCTGTGGCTTCTTCCTGTTTTTCTTTCTTCCACCGTTTTCTATCCTCACCTATCAGACTCCCACTTCTCCAGCTCTGTATCTCTTTCACCAATCAGCTTCAGCAGCTATTTATTTCACCCCTTCCTCCCGGTTTCACATGTCACCTTAGTTCCTCTTTTCAAATCTATACCTCATCATTTTTCTCCAGTCCTGCCGACTGGTCTCGTCCCAAGACGTCAGTTATTCGTTTTTCCAATACTGAGATCGACCAGCATTTGTTGCTTGGATTTCCATCATCTGCAGATTGTCTCTTGTATGTGACAGGGAGGGAGGAGTTTCGTTACTCGGAGGTAGTGTATCTGTGGAATGCTCTGCCACAGACTTCGTCGGAGGCAAAGTTTCTGTGTATATTCAAGAAGTTGATCATTACTTGATCGGTCAGATATGGCGAGGTGTAAGGGATTCAGTGTGGAATCTGGGATCGGCGGAACAGACTAAATGGGCTGAATGGCATAACTCTGCTCCCGAGTCTTATGGTGTTATAGTGTTATGGAACAAGCCCCTACAATCATGATGTATCTTCTCTGCAGCCTCCCAGCACAAAAGATCCTTTGTATAGAATACTAAGTCCTCTCATTAATGACCCTGAGCCCCACACACCCACCGGCCCCGTCCTCCATCCCTGGTGTTACTGTCTCCCAGTGAAACGGGTTCGGTGCCTTCTCATTGCCTTGGGAAGCCACCCAGTGTAATCAAGGGCCCTACGCAACACAGGCATTCTTCTCTCTACCCTCTAATCAGGTAGTTGATACCATAGCCTGAAAACACATACTACCAGGCTCAAGGACAGTTTCCATCCCACTGCTATAAGGATATTGAATATGTTCTACGATATTCTGATGTGATAAGAATATTTCCTAATATGAGGAGATGGACGGCCGCACAATCTAGCGGATTATGCTCTTGTCCGTTGTTGGCTAGCCGGCTGATGTTGTACTGGCATCCGCACCGGACAACGAGGCGAGTGATCCTGGAGTGGAATTCGGCTCCTTGCCCGCTTTCCATCTATGCTGGTGTGAGCGTCCAGCTGGGAACTCGACCTCGCAAAAAAAAAAAAACAGACGGAAGTGTTAAAGAGGCGATAAGGCTGTCGCCCGATGTGCTACAACGACCGTATTGTTTAACTGCTCTGCATTTTATCTGTAGCTGTTATACTCTATTCTACATTCTGTTATTGTTTTACCTTGTTCTATCTTAATACACTGTGTAATGATACGATCTGTGTGAACGGTTTGCAAGATAAGACTGTCACAGTCCCTCGGTACAGGCGTAAACAATAAACTCTTATCGCAAAGTACGGCAAGAGGCCAGGACAGTGCGCTTCGCCCTTCCAGTCTGGCAATGTCTGTTTAATTCCCGATTATTTGGGTGCTCGGGATTCACAGACTGTCCACAAGATTCTACGATTCTACAAGATTCGTTATGCACGATCTACCACGCACAAAGCCATGCTGAGAATCCTTAACCATCCCTTTGCTGTCCAAATACTTGTATATCCATTCCTTCAGACAAAACTGCTGTAACTGAGTCAGGCTTGTAGGCCTCCTGGCTCGCACAGGCTTTTTCAGATCTGCCCACAAATATTCAATCTGATTGGGGTCATCGACTTTGTTGTCCTTAAGCAATTTTCGCACAACTTTGGAGGTACGCTTGGGGGTCATTGTGGATATGGAAGACCCATTTGCGAACGAGCTATAACATCCAGGCTGATGTCTTGAGATTTTGCTTCAATATATCCACATACTTTGTTCGCCAATCTCTCCTGCTTCAAACATGATGCTGCGAACCCTGCTTCACGGTTGTGATGGTGTTCTTCGGCTTGCAATCATCACGCTTTTTCCTCCAAACGTAACGATGGTCATTATGGCCAAAGAGTACAATTTTTGCTTCATCGTACCAGCGGACATTTCTCCCAAAATTAAGATCTTTGTCCCCATGTGCACTTGCAAACTGTAGTTTGACCAATGTCAGACGCATCCACCTACGCAATAAACTGTCGGTCGGTGTCGGGTTGAATGAGGATGGGGGCAGAGGTGAAACTTTCCTTCAGATCAGTGAAAGTTTTTTTCAGCAGCAGGGGACCAGGAGAACCTTACAGATGATGACGCAAGAGCAGTGAGTGGTGCAGCCAGTGTACTTTAATTTCTGATGAAGCACTGATAGAAGTAAGTAAAGCCCAAGATGGGGTCATTCGAGCACCGTATTGACCTTCTGTTGGTCCACCTGAATGGAAGCGCCTGAAATTACATGAAGGAAGCCGTATTGCGATGAAACTCACATTCCTCAGCCTTCACAAAGAGCTGATTGGCCAAAAGGCGCTGGAGACTCTGCGGACGTGACCTGCGTATTCAGCAAGGGGCTTATATAAAATAGAAATCTCGGCGAGATACACAGAAACAAATTGGTTCAGCATGTCCCTGAGAACGTCATTTATCAGGGCTTGGAGACGCCGGCGGCGTTGGTGAGACCGAATGGCATGATTCGTAATGGCCAGATCGTTCCTTAGGGCGCTGGAGCTGGATCCAATCGCAGACCCGGTAATGTGCACACAGTGATATTAATTGAGTAATTCAGCAACAAATTCCGAGGTGCAAATAAATTCGGCGTCAAAATTTAGGCAGAGTTCAAAACATCAAAAAATCCAGAGAAAACCAAAAACCAGAATCGGAAAACAGGCAGAATCGATATTCAGACGGACAGAATACAGATGCAAATGCTGAGAAGTCTCAGGAAAAGTCACTGGTACAATCTGGCAACAAACAGGTAAAACCACAGGACTGAAATACACTGAGAAATAAACAGGGAGACAGATGATAGGAGGAGCACAGTGAGGCAGTAGTGGCAGCAAATCAGGTAATAATGAGAAGCAGGTGAGAGGCGGAGTAATACAGGAGCAGGAGTAGAGCAGGAGCAGGGATAGGAGCAAATGGATCATGAAAAAAACAAAAGCACATGGCAATACAGTCTGACGGCTGGGGGAAACACACACAGACACACACACACACACACACACACGCAAAGACAACATTTAACTGGAGGTACTGACAAAGCAGTAAAATATACTACATCCGTTATATACCTCACTAACTGTTAGATATCTTCAGCAAGAGAACTCTGATGCCGTCATGTATCCACTGACTCCCCAGTCTGTTCTCTGACTCTTAACAATCTACGGATTAACTTTTTCCAAGTCCCTTCTCCATGACTGAAGTTCCTATTTACTAATTATCGTGTAAGTTCTCAACTGACCGACAGGCGCCTCAGCCAGAAACCGTAGAAGACAGATGTGCGTCGCAGCTCCGATAGTCTGACTGGATCAGCACCTCAAGGCCAGCCTCTCTTCTTCTGCCGCTTCATCTCCATGTCGGAATTCTACGAGTTGCTGCTATTGGTGCTATCTGGTCTCGAAATCCACAAGGACGAGTGCCGTCTGTTTCGACAGCTCGGTGAGTCCAGGCGGTTGTCTGGGAGCTGAGTAAAACGGTTGAAGCAGGCAGCGAGTGAAGGAGGCGAGACATCTGCCAGACAGCCCCAATTACCGACTTGTTCATCAGCTGATATCTATTGTCCTCTTACCCTGAACGCAGCTGCATTTATAAATCATTTGGAAATCTAATGCAAACAGATGTATTTCAAAGGGGAGGACGAGCGCTGTTGGCCGACAGAATTCAACAGCTTCAACCAAAATGCTCAGCGTTTGTAAAGTACAGGGTGTTTCTCAATAGTGGGAGAGGGGTCCCCAACGTGACTGGTCTGGGGATAATGGACGTTTCAATGTGGAGCTGGAGATATGGGAGGGGAGGCAATGCACAGGTATTTTCGTAGTTGTGCAAAATCAGATTTTCTGATAGCATGTTCATGTATCATAGGGAAATGCTGTGTGATTGAACTGGGGAGGGTGAACAGGGGATTTTAAATAAGATATATTGGAAATCGTGTTGACAGGATTGTGGATGTGTTTAATTTGGGGAGGGTGAACAGGTAATCTGAGATGAGATGATAGTGGAGATGGTGGATGTGATTGCATTGGAGAGTTTGCGGATTATTGGTTTTATTTGCATTGGAGTGGATGCCGGGAGGATTAGTGTATTTGATTGTCTTGGAGACAGTTCAGAGGGAATTGAGATATGAGTGCATTTGAGAGGGTAAAGACGGCATATGAGGAGTGATTAGAGTGGGGATGCTGCAAAGAGTATGGTTGATGCATTGTATTGGAGACGAAGAGAGGTTTAGGGGTTTTCTTGAATTTTGGAGGATTCAGAGTGAATAGAGGATGTGATTGGTTTGGAATGAGTGCAGAGATTACTCGGAAGATGTGATTGTTTTAGAGAGGATGCAGTGTAGATCGATCAAACACGAGGAAATCTGCAGATGCTGGAAATTCAAACAACAACACACACAAAATGCTGGTAGAACACAGCAGGCCAGGCAGCATCTATAGGGAGAAGCACAGTCGACGTTTCGGGCCGAGACGTTTCCACCAGCATTTTGTGAGTGTAGATCAGTATGTGCTTACCTTGGAAAGCGAGCGGACAGGATTGAAGAATGTGACAGAATTGGAAACAGTGCAGAGAGGATTTGCGGATGTGATCACACTGAGAGTGTGCAGAGAGGATTGTAGTTACGATGTGTCTGTTGCTCACACAGATACACGCAATAGCCGGACAGACACAGATGCTACAGCTTTCACGTCACATGACAGGCATTCGTGTACGCACATCCACACTTGCACACACACACCCGTCAGCACCGACGGAAACGCTTGCCTGGAATGCTAGAACACAGCAACGTTGTCTTTTGCTGACACCCGGTTGCTGTTGCTTCTGCATGTCTCCCCTTTCTCACCGTCACAGCGACAGTGACCAAAGGGATGAGGAAATTCCGTCCTTTACCAATTCTCTCTTCTACAGGCTCTTCTTCACACGTCTCCTCTGATCTGCTCTCATCCAGCTGAGACTTGCCTTGTTTATCAGGGCTGTAAATTTCATGCTGTCAAACCGTGATCCCAGGCAAGATAACAATACCGTGGCCTACAGTTACAGTCCTAATTGAGAGCAAGTGCAACTTCACATTCAGACCTGTTTGCCAAGGACTAGAACTATATCCTATCCTTCTGCTGTGTGATGTCCCAACCTCATGTTTCACATCCTAATATCCCTCCCCATCCAGTTTCTCAGTCACCACAGATACACAGTGCTACTCATGTCCCATGATGGATCGCTCATTCGTAACCCATCTCATCTGTGATGTTTTTGACATTTTGTTTTGGTCAGAATAAACAAAAGGGAAGGCATTGTGGAGGGAATAACCTCAATGTTTATTTTTCCCTCACCTGTTTCGCCACGGTCGGTTTCTGGTTATCTGTATTTACTTCTCACACACGTCATGATGTCTCCTTCTCCTTCAGAGCCCATCCTTTCTCATTGTTGAATTTTCAACCAGCTTCTTGGTTCCCTGTGTTTCTCCTCACTTTTCTCTCTCTCCTCCTTGTCTCTTTCTGCAATATTTTGTCTCTTCCTTTTCGCCAGATCTTTCGATCCTTTCTGACACCTTCGGCATGTTTATAAATATCCCTGGCATCACTCACTTAGGCGGCATCTTGTGCGCCCTTTAGCACAGGTTGATCTTTGACTGACACAAATGAGGATAAAGTGGTTAGATGGAAGAGAAGGTAAAGGGACTCACCGATTTTGCCACAGTGATATCTGGGATTGTGATGCTCACATTTGGACAATTTTATGTCCAATTGTTCCGCCTGTCTCCTAAGCCACGCCACACATCCTCTGATGACCATGGTCTCAGCTATGATATCCCTAATTCATCCTAGTCAATGGACTATTGTATGACTATCCATTACCTGCCAGCATTAAAGTTGATACTTTCATATACACGTGTCATTCAGGGATCCAGAGAAATGGGTTTAAATAAAGCACAGAAACTCGGTCAATCGCAAATCCTCCCGTATCCACCGGACCTGGTAGACGACAAATTTTGTTATGTCATCAAAGAGGAAGATGAATCAATACATGGGGAACACAGAAATGCGCCGGATCCTCAGTCCTGATACAGAGTTTCGATTCGAAACGCCAATTCCTTTTCCCCCTACAGATGCTGCTCGACCGATTCTTCCATGAGACTGTGTGGTGCTATGGAAATCTTGCCTGTGCCCTGGCTATTGCTTCCAATAGCAGGCCGAGTACTTCAGGAAGTACAAGGAAGGTAACAGACGGTATCCCTTGTGGATACAGAAACCGAGTTTACCATTGGTGCAGAGACAGTTCGGGAAAGATTTTACAAAGAAGACAAGAAGCAGTTAAAAACAGTAAACGGGACGATACACTGGTGCAGGGTTGATGGACGGCTGAGTAGAGATTGATGCTGATTGGAACGGCACTATGCATTTTCCAAAAGAAAAAAAAAGATTTTTGAAGGCGTTGTCTGATACTATGATGGAGAAGGGTTCACCCGGAGGCTTTAAAGGCAACTGCACACACAGATGACGTCGATTTACAGTGGCGTGAAAACGTTTGGGCAACCTTGGTCAAAACTCCTGTTACTGTGAATAGCTAAGTGAGTAGAAGATGAAGTGACCACCAAAAGTCATAAAATTAAAGGTGAAACATTCTTCTCAAGATTTTAAGCAATATTAGTGCATTATTATTGTTTTGCACAATTTTAGAGCATAAAAAGGGAAAGGAGCACCATACAAAGGTTTGGAAACCTCAAGAAATTTGAGCTCTCAGACAACTTTATTACGGTCTTACACCTTAATTAGCTTGTTAGGATAGACCCCAAAAGAGCAGTGTACGCAAGACGGCCCATGAAACTCACAGAAATGGTATCTTTTTGCAAAGAAGAATGGGCAAAATCCCCCAACTAACTGACCATGCAGGGTACCCAAACGTTTGCTTCGGGCACTTCTCCGTTTTTGTTACATTTAAACTGTAAAAGATGGCAATTTAAAAAAAAAAAATCTTGCTTAAAACTTTAAAGAAATGTGTTATCTTTAACGTTATGCCTTTTGAAAAGCAGGGTTTTTTTACTCAATTAACTTTTCACAGTAACAGAGATTTTGACCAGGGTGCCCAATTGATGAATGCCAATATATGTGTAGATATCAAAACGAGACTTGCAGCACAGTCAGGGAGACCGCTCGTCGAATTGTCAGCACAACGAAGGTTGGACGAGGGACCTCCTTCCGTACCTTTCACTGGGTTAATTCAGTGGCGGTCAGGGATACTGAACTCCCAAAATACTGACTCTCACACTTGCTCACATTTTCCCCGTTCTGAATTAGATCACCCTGATTTATCACCCTGATAATAGCGGCATCTGCTCCTCCAAGTATCTTCGAGGATTACCGAAGGGAAACTTGCAGAGTTTCGTACGAAGCAGCATCAGCTCAAAAAGACCGAAGGGTATACACCCAAAGATTCACAGACATCTGATCCGGAGGGTGCAATGTACGGTCAGTTAGATGAGCGAATGTTACTGGCGAGGATCTGTGGATTTTGAGCAGTGAGCGTCTACTGAGCGCGAGGAGTAGGGTGCTGGCGGAGAAACGCATGACGTGGATTCATGGGGCTATAGGATCGTTAGGAACTGTGTCTTTTTTCGCTGGCAAGGCCAATGTGGGGGCAGAGATACAGGTGTCCTCTTGGGGAAGCATGAGATCCGTTTTAGGGTCGAGGGGTGGATTGAATGGGTGTTCGATAGTGCAGTGTGTTCAGTATCAGTCGACTCGACGTGTGGGGTATGTTGGGGCGGTTTGATCACAATGTGAGCTGATGCGGATGAGTGGAGTCAGCGAGCATATAGAAGGCGTGTAGCCATTGGAGTCGTGGGGAAGTGGCGGTCAGTGGAAATTAATGGAAAGTGGGGAGTATGACGATTGCGGCAATGAAGGCGGTTTACGGTCGGTGGGAACTGGGAGACGAGATGTGGTATTAGTTCTTAAGTGGAGGAAGTACAGCGTCTTTGGGAGCTAGTGGAAGCGTCGAGATCTGGGCACGGACAGTAGAAACTACTGGGAATGTGTGGAGACACTGGGGTCGCAGACTGTGTGGAGTCATTGGGGGCTTATAGGGGAGTTGTGGTGTTAATTGGAAAATGGCGGAAGTGCAAAGACAGTGGGAAATGTTGGGGCTTTTGGGTCGGTGGGAACGTGGAGATGAGAGGCCATTGGGAAAGGCTGGGGAGATGTGGGTTCATCGGGATGGATTTTTGTGGGGACAGGGCAGTGGGGAAAAGTGGAAGAAATGTGACGATCTTCGTAACGTTTATGAACTATGTTGTCTGAGATAGGCTGCGTGGAGAGATGTGGGGTCAAGTGAGTTGTCAGTATGAGTGTGTTTATTGACTCATCTGGTTGAGCGGTACGGGTTCAGTAGGGCTGTTGCTAGTATGTTGGGTCAGAGAACCCGGTGTAGAGGTGTAGGCTGCTGGATAGGTAGGGCCAGTGGGAGCCGGTTAACGCGGGTTAGGATTAGTGGTAAGTGTTTCTGGATACCACGCACAAAATGCTGGAGGAACGCAAGAAGTCAGGGAGAATCCGTGGAAAAAAAACACAGCCGGTTTCGAACCGAAACCCTTCGTCAGGACCGAAGAGGAATAAAGCAGAGTTGTAGATGTGAAAGGTGAGCGGATGGGAGAGAGATACACCAGGTGATAGGTGAAACTTGGAGGGGGAGGATGACATAAAGAGTTAGGAAGTTGATAGGTGAAAGAGACAGAAGGCCATAGAATAAAGAATAAAAGAGAAGATGGGCGGACAAGGAGATAGGATGACAGAGGGAAAAGCGGATGGGAAGTAGTGAAAGGTAGGGGAGTGGCATTACTGGATGTTTGAGAAATCGATGTTCATGGAAATCAGACTGAAGGCACCCAAACAGACCGAACCAAAGTGTCGCCTTATCACGACAGTGGAGGAGGCCATGTATAGACATATCGGAATGGAATGGGAAGTGGAATCAAACTGGGGGCCGCTGGGAGATGCCGCCTGTTCTGGCGGACGGAGTGTAGATACTCCTGGAAGCGGTTTCCCTGTCTACGTTGGGTCTCCCCGATATACAGGAGGCGCCACATGAGCATCGAACACAGTATATGACCCCAATAGGCTCAAAGGTGATGTGCGCCTCATCTGGAATGGGTGTTGAGGCCGCTGACTGGTAGTGAGGGAGGAGGTTTAGAGGCAGGTGTAGCACTTGTTTCGCTTGGAAAGATAAGTGCCAGGAGGAAGATCATTGGGGAGGGACGAGTGAACAAGGTATCGCGTAGGGAATGATCCCTGCCAAAAAGAAAGAGGAGCAGGTGGGGGGGGGGCAGATGTGTTTGGTGGTAGGGTCCAGTTGGAGGTGGTGGAAGTTTCAGAAAATTATGTGCTGGATGCGGAGGCTGGTGGGGTTGTAGGTGAGGGCAAGAGGAACCCTATCCCCGGTGGGAAGGCCGGAGGATGGTGCAAGAGCAGATGTGCGTGAAAGTAAGAGATGCGGTTGAGGGCAGCGCTGATTGTGGAGGAAGGGAAGCTCCTTTCTTTGCAAACGGCTCTTTCCTTCGTTCAATAATGAAAAGCATCATCCTGAGAGCAGCTGCGGCGGAGACGGAGGATTTGAGAGAAGGGAGATGGCGTTTTTGCAAGTAGACGGGTGGGACGAGGTATAGTCCAGGTAGCTGTGAGAGTCCATTGGTTTATACTACACATTGGTGGATAAGCTGTCTCCGAAGATAGAGCCAAGGAAAGTAAGTGTCGGAAATGGACCATTGAATTTGAGGGCAGGGTGGAATTTGCAGGCAAAAAGGATGAAATCGACGAATTATGCACGGGTACAGGAAGCAGACCAATGCAGTAATCAATGTTGCGTAGGAAAAATGCGGGACGGTAATCGGGATGTATGTGCGCGGTTAGCGATAGTTTCGCTGTCTGAATTGGTCAATGTACGGGCTATGAGTGTTTGCAGAATCAGGGATTAATAGGGCAGAGTGGCTATAGCGGTATATCATGCTGGGAACTGACAGAGGGTCGTGGGAGAAAGGGAAAGAGGGAGGGTACCGGGAGAAGACTGTAGACAGGGGAGGACAAGAGAAATCATGAGTGGGGGTAATGAAGAAATAGGAAAGGGAAAGGGAAATGCTGGAAAAGAAAGATAAGATAAAGATAAATAAAGATGCCATAAGACTGGAGATTACTGCTGTCATAAGTCGCGTGTTGAATCAGGACCCAACTGCAGGACACAGACACTGGAGCCCCGGAAACAGGACGAGACGGAATCAAAGGACGGGACGGGATGCAGTCTAGGCAAGGGGAGCCAGACCAGGGCCAGGGACTGGGAACAAGGAGACTGGGATGGACTCCGAGAACGAGATTGGACAAGGACCCAGAACCTGGGTCTTCCCACGGGCTCGGACCCCCAAACCCAGGCGAGGATGAGACGAGCATTGGCTAGGGACACGGGGTCCTCAGGCTTGGGGCCTTGAGGCTTGGCTCGAATCTTGGGATCTTGAGGTTTGAGGCTTGGCTCGAGGCCTGGGGTCTTGAGGCTTGAGGTCTCGAGGCTTGGGGTCTTGAGGCTTGAGGTCTCGAGGCTTGAGGTCTCGAGGCTTGAGGTCTTGAGGCTTGAGGTCTCGAGGCTTGAGGTCTTGAGGCTTGAGGTGTCGAGGCTTGGGGTCTTGAGGCTTGAGGTCTCGAGGCTTGAGGTCTTGAGGCTTGAGGCTTGGATCGAGGCCTGGGGACGAGGTTTGAGTCTGGAGGCAGGAGGCTTGGTGACTTGGCTTGAGGCTGGAGGCTGCAGGCTTGAGTCGAGATTTGAGGCTGGAGGCTGCAGGCTTGGCTCGAGGCTTGAGGTCTTGAGGCTTGAGGCTTGGATCGAGGCCTGGGGACGAGGTTTGAGTCTGGAGGCAGGAGGCTTGGTGACTTGGCTTGAGGCTGGAGGCTGCAGGCTTGAGTCGAGATTTGAGGCTGGAGGCTGCAGGCTTGGGTCGAGGCGAGGTCTTGAGGCTTGAGGCTTGGATCGAGGCCTGGGGACGAGGTTTGAGTCTGGAGGCAGGAGGCTTGGTGACTTGGCTTGAGGCTGGAGGCTGCAGGCTTGAGTCGAGATTTGAGGCTGGAGGCTGCAGGCTTGGCTCGAGGCTTGAGGTCTTGAGGCTTGAGGCTTGGATCGAGGCCTGGGGACGAGGTTTGAGTCTGGAGGCAGGAAGCTTGGTGACTTGGCTTGAGGCTGGAGGCTGCAGGCTTGGGTCGAGGCTTGAGGTCTTGAGGCTTGAGGCTTGGATCGAGGCCTGGGGACGAGGTTTGAGTCTGGAGGCAGGAGGCTTGGTGACTTGGCTTGAGGCTGGAGGCTGCAGGCTTGAGTCGAGATTTGAGGCTGGAGGCTGCAGGCTTGGCTCGAGGCTTGAGGTCTTGAGGCTTGAGGCTTGGATCGAGGCCTGGGGACGAGGTTTGAGTCTGGAGGCAGGAGGCTTGGTGACTTGGCTTGAGGCTGGAGGCTGCAGGCTTGGGTCGAGGCGAGGTCTTGAGGCTTGAGGCTTGGATCGAGGCCTGGGGACGAGGTTTGAGTCTGGAGGCAGGAGGCTTGGTGACTTGGCTTGAGGCTGGAGGCTGCAGGCTTGGGTCGAGGCTTGAGGTCTTGAGGCTTGAGGCTTGGATCGAGGCCTGGGGACGAGGTTTGAGTCTGCAGGCAGGAGGCTTGGTGACTTGGCTTGAGGCTGGAGGCTGCAGGCTTGGGTCGAGGCTTGAGGTCTTGAGGCTTGAGGCTTGGATCGAGGCCCTGGGACGAGGTTTGAGTCTGGAGGCAGGAGGCTTGGTGACTTGGCTTGAGGCTGGAGGCTGCAGGCTTGGCTCGAGGCTTGAGGTCTTGAGGCTTGAGGCTTGGATCGAGGCCTGGGGACGAGGTTTGAGTCTGGAGGCAGGAGGCTTGGTGACTTGGCTTGAGGCTGGAGGCTGCAGGCTTGGGTCGAGGCTTGAGGTCTTGAGGCTTGAGGCTTGGATCGAGGCCTGGGGACGAGGTTTGAGTCTGCAGGCAGGAGGCTTGGTGACTTGGCTTGAGGCTGGAGGCTGCAGGCTTGGGTCGAGGCTTGAGGTCTTGAGGCTTGAGGCTTGGATCGAGGCCCTGGGACGAGGTTTGAGTCTGGAGGCAGGAGGCTTGGTGACTTGGCTTGAGGCTGGAGGCTGCAGGCTTGGGTCGAAGCTTGAGGATTGAGGCTGCGTTCTTGGATCTTGGGGAACTCGGAGGCTGGACCTGGGGGCAGACTCGGAACTGCACATCAACTTGGAGCCGGGGCTAATCCTCCGATAATCCGGGACTCATTTCTGACAGGACACTGACATGAGACGGGACAGTACACAAACATAGAGCCAGGACTTATCCTCCGACAAGCCGGGATTCATCTCTAACTCCACACCAAGGTGTTGCAGGACCATCGGGGTAACGCAGAACGGCCGGAGCTACCCGACGGAGGCAAAGACAAGACAAGACAGATTCCCCCCGCAGGGCAACAGCAGAACAGCCGGACTTAACCCACAGAGGCGAGGACAGGAAGAGACAAACATCAAAGAACTACAGACAGCTCCACCTCTGCATCGGAGTAGCTCCGAGTAGCCGTTACGGTCGGCAGCCTTGGCTGCCTACGGAAGCAATCGGATCCCTACCGAGCTCGGAGTGGCGGACGGCCACCCAGCTGGCCCGGGAAACAGCTGAATCCATACTGCAATGGCAGCTCCGACTACTACAAGCAAGGCTCCCAGTAGCCATGTTTCTCCAACACAGCCTCAAGGATGGCAAGAGTCCGTTGTAGCCTTCCATCAGCCATTTATGCCATGAGTATACTGACTTGACGACCCCGCCCCCCAACCACACTCAATACCTCAGGTGTTTCTACTTAAATCCAAAAGCGGCAAGGGACCGCCGGAAAACCCGGATTCCGGAGTCCGCGGGCCGGACAACGGACTTCGGACTGAAACCGTCACAACTGGACGAAATATAAGGTGTTAACCCCCACCCCCAGACTGAGATGGGTCTCATGGCGGCAGTAAAGGAGGTCATGGACCAACATGTCTGTCGGGATTTGGACAGGAATTTAAATGTTTGGGCAATGTGAAATTCCGCTTTTTACTAATGGAGCTGAGCGGCCGAATGAAGGATTAATTAAAGTGAAAAAAAAAATGGCCAGAACCTGTTTATTTACTTTTTTCCATAGCTGCTGACTGGTTTGTTAACATCCTCCCGTAGTGTGTGTGTGTGTGTGTGTGTGTGTGTGTGTGTGTGTGTGTGTGTGTGTGTGTGTGTGTGTGTGTGTGTGTGTGTGTGTGTGTGTGTGTGTGTGTGTGTGTGTGTGTGTGTGTGTGTGTGTGTGTGTGTGTGTGTGTGTTGCATTTAAGTTGATTAACGGTTTGCATGTGTATCTGCGTAAGACTGGATGTGATATTATTTTTAGGCTCTTCATTATATGACAGGAACGTACAAACAATATACACTTTATTTCAGATTTCTATTGCAAGATCTATAACCGAAACAATTCCCAGAGTAAAACAGAGCAGCCCAATAACAGTATCGCATTGGTCTATGATTACTTTGTCTGTGGAGCCTAGAAATGGACAAGATCTACAATGACAGTCATGAAGCCAAGAGGTGAGCCTGAGAGGGTTTCGCAACGACATTCACTGACTTCCCGAATCGTCATTTCTTCGTCTTCGAGATTTTGCAATTCCG
Source organism: Hemitrygon akajei (assembly GCF_048418815.1). Lineage (NCBI taxonomy): Eukaryota > Metazoa > Chordata > Chondrichthyes > Myliobatiformes > Dasyatidae > Hemitrygon > Hemitrygon akajei. Next base: position 2,949,476 of record NW_027331935.1, read on the forward strand.
TGTCAAGGTATCCATACCTCATCACAACTGGGATTTTACTTGAATGACATCATGTTTATTTTTACCGCGGCTATTGGAAGACACGTCAGCCTTCTGTACAATTGAATATTGATGTTGCTGGAGCGAGTATAAATGAATGACCGTGGAGATTCATCGGCTCAGAGTTTTTTCGGTAAGATCGCGGGCAGCTGGAAGACAGGCTGAATCTCACAATATGCGTGAATCATTTTACCGTGTGAGAAAGATATATTACATGATCATTGCCGTTATCGGTGTTCCTGGTAAGAACATGGCGACGTAACATTTGCCATCGTGAGTGCACGTTCTTTGGACTCGTTCGGTTGTGATGCGGGTGTATCAGTGAGTGTAGTGGAAACATTGTGACAGAATTCAGTGTTGGTTCAGAAGTTCTTTAGCAGTTTGATCCGTGGGCTCGTCTGAAAATAAACAGGCAGCTGAAACAGATGTATAGTTGATGATGGCGGAGATTGATTCATTTTGTGGATTCATGGCAGGCAGTTTATCAAAGCAAATACTCTGCCAAAGTAAATTCTGATAATCTGGGCATCTTTACGGACTATTGGTGTAATTCTGTATCAATACTGTAACAGAATTTAAATTGAAATTTAAAGGTATGCGCTGTGCTTTTAGAAATTGCTGCAAGTTTGAAGGGAATGCGAGAAGAGATCGCCGGTGAGATTTAGGGGAGGAACGTAAACGCCACTTGAAAGTTAGTCTCAAGCATCCGGAGCTTCGGATGCTGTGTGGGTTTAGTGTAGCAGGGTCTGCTTACACTCCCTGTTACCGTGACGTGAAGAGGGAGTGAACAGTCAGGATAGCGGTGTCCAGAGAGTCCATGCGATACTCCGCTCAGGAACAATGAACATCGAAGCATTTGGAACAATGCTACAGTAGTTTGGAGCAACCCATGACAAGACATGCGAACGTGGGTATAAATTTGTTTTTTTCCAATGGACAGAGGCGGATGAGCGGTACTTCGCTCTATGAGGAAAGTGGCAGTACATCAGTGACGGAATCGCGGCAGTGAGAAATGTACAAGAGCATCTAGGCTTTACACATCAGCCTAAAGGAGGCCAATGTTTCTGAAGTGCCTATGTTTTCTTACACGGTGGATGTTCGAATTGCTAACGTGCAACATACGTCAAACATTCAGCGGATCAAGCAAAAATATTAAAAGCGAGAATAGGAAATTTCTGATCGGACACTTTGACATAGTATGAAGGACCCCGGGAAGGAGTAAATGCGGAATTTAAAACAAGCGAGGCAAGCGGAGCTCTGCGGGCATGTGACGAACTGAAATCGAAGAGTGGACGGTGGCTGTAAATTTGTTTTGAACTTTGTAAGTGGACAGAGGCGGAGGAAGCGGGACCGCTGTATCGGGAGAGTGACAGAATATAGTGACAGTAACGCGGCAACTAACATCGCTGAGAACTTTTCCCTGGTAGCCTGGCTCCACATATCACTCGAACACCTGATGACTGGAGATTTATAGTCATTTCTCAAAAGCCCTGTCCGCGATCAATTGACAATGTCTTCATGCTGGACACTTCTCCTCTTCCAGTACCGAGCACACTGCCGTTTTATACGTTTTAATCTTCCAGAAATGAGTTGTCTGCAAAGGTGGAAATGTTTTTAATGTCCAGTTTATCTGTGGCTTGAGACTCGCGGAGAGACAGTAATTCCCATTTTTTTTCTGATCCTGCAGTTAATTTAGGGACGATTGTGATCCTGTCCCGTGGAAAGTGCGGCCTCTCCACCTGCACTACTCGCTACCTGGTGGCCATGGCAACGGCAGATCTACTAACCATCATATCTCAGGTTATACTGTGGCGGGTCAGTTATTATTACTTCCCAGGGACTTTCCTGGACATCACCCCCGTATGCAGTGTGATCTCTGCCCTGACATTTGCAGCCACAGACTGCTCTGTCTGGTTCACTGTCACTTTTACTTTTGATCGTTTTGTCGCCATTTGTTTCCAGAAGCTGAAAGTGAAGTATTGCACCGGGAAAACTGCGGCTGTGGTTCTGACAACAACCGGCCTTCTGCTCTGCTTTAAAAATGTGCCCTACTCCTTTATATACCAGCCTGTGAAAGTCATTGACAATATACCCTGGGACTGTATTCGAAAGCCGGGCTACTATACGGATCCCGGGTAGGTGGGATATAGCTGGCTTTCTATCGTTCTTACACCATTTCTCCCGTTCGTGTTAATACTACTGTTCAATGTTCTGACAGTCAGACTCATTTTAGTGACTAGTCGCATCCGTAAGGGGCTGAGGGGTCAGAGCAAGGCGGAGAACCGCAATGACCCGGAGATGGAGAGCAGAAGGAGGTCTGTGATCTTACTTCTCACCATCTCCGGAAACTTCATCATCCTGTGGTCAGTGGGTGCTGCCGAAGTCCTTTATTACTCGATTGCCCGCTTGGATCAGAATAATTACAGCGATTCAGAATACATTTTTGCACACTGTGGAGATATGTTGTTGGTGTTAAGTTGCTGCACAAACACGTTTATTTATGGGGTGACTCAGTCCAAGTTCAGAGAGCAGTTTATCAGCGCAGTGAAATATCCGCTCACGTCTATTATTCAACTGATGTATAAACGAAATATCTAGTTGTTCTCAATGTTGGTCGCAGTGTTTTCCGTTAGATACTACAGAACTGGCGCTCACCGCTAAAGGTGGCAACGGGAAGAATAAAACCTGTTCAGAACCTGAGAGAGACAGAGACCCGTCGTCACCCGCATTCCACGACCTCCACCCCCTACCAATTATTAAACTCACCCTTCCTTTTTTTCTTATTTTGTCCCAACCATATTCCCGCTCTCGTCACCGCCACACGGTGTATCACACATTCTGTATCTGTCAGTCTCTACTACAGTGTGAGAGTGTGGGTTTCATTCTGTATCTGTCAGTCTCTGTTACAGTGTGAGAGTGTGGGGTTCATTCTGTATCTGTCAGTCTCTGTTACAGTGTGAGAGTGTGGGTTTCATTCTGTATCTGTCAGTCTCTGTTACAGTGTGAGAGTGTGGGTTTCATTCTGTATCTGTCAGTCTCTGCTACAGTGTGAGAGTGTGGGTTTCATTCTGTATCTGTCAGTCTCTGTTACAGTGTGAGAGTGTGGGTTTCATTCATATCGCTTTAGATAATGAATCCCGCACGCCAACTTAAATGCTCATCGGTCAATAGCAAAACAAAGCCATTGTTTCTCGGTGGCAGACAGGAAACGGAGCACCGAGCGGAAATACTGTGTCGTCACAAGGAGAACCCTTTGCCGAGCACCCCGGCATTCAGATCGGGCCTGGTTCATGATCGGAGTGAGTAGGCAGCGCCACGGTGATCTACCTGATTGCATCGAACATCCAGCACGTCCTTCAACACGCTACAAACAGACAGCTCCCGCGTGTACAGAAATCCTAACTTCAACTGTGAGTGTCCCAGTGTCTAGTGATTTGAGTTATATGTGTACTTGTACAGTGAATTTCTCCACAAGATCCACTTGCCATCCACAGAAAGTCCACTTTACGTGTGGCTTGTTTGACTTTGCGAGGAATAAGCCTTTCTTCCCCATTACACTGCGTGTTTTATTGGAATAAAGTAACTTGAATGAACGCAGTGCGGTAGAAGCTGCCTATCGGGACTTTGGGGGATGGTCTGATTGTTAATTAAGACTGTCAAACGATGTGAGATAAGACCATTAAGTCACCGGACAACCGGATTATTCGTTCCGTCCAATGTTTCTGACTCTTTTTTTTTGATGATCTGTTCCTCAACCCCAACCTCTTTCCTTCTCCCGGAAACCGTTAACATCCTCAACAAACGAGGACATTTAAAAAGATTTCTTCACTACGCCAAAGGATTTGATCTCCATGCATTCGGTGGAGTCACATTCGAATCGTCTTGAAACGAATGCGAGCATTGCATTTACCTTCGTTACGACCGAACCAACCTGCAAGTTAGCCTTCAGGGAAATCGGAAGTACTCAAAATCCATCTATATTTTCTGAAATTTCTGCACACTTAGAAACTTTTCTACACATTAAGGCTTCGTTCTAAAGTACATACCGCGCACCTGCATCCGCTTCATTTCACCGGCGACGTCCTTGCTCACCATGCCGAACTGGATAGCCTTCCATAGAGCCCTTGACGGCGACACTCCTTCTCTCCGCAAATAAACCCCACCCATCTGAATCCCATCCATTAAACTGACTCTCCGCTGTTTTAAAGTCCGCCTACCAGTCGTTCCTGATACGTCTCTGCTTCCCTCATATAACAACGCACCATTAGCTATCTCCCACTCTTTAGAAACATTAACATGAGAACGGCTGCAGATGGTGGATATACAACGCAATGCATACAAAATGCTACGGAAGCCCAACAGGTCAGGCAGCACCCATGGAAACGAATAAATAGTGGACATGTCGGGGTGAGACCCTTCATCATGACTGAGAAAGAAGGGGGTGGAATGAATATGACAGAATAAAAATGTGGGGGAGGGGAAAGTTGCTAGCTGGAAGGTGATAGGTGCGGCGAGATGTGTTGAAAAGGCCAACGGCTGAAGAAGAAAGAATCTAATAGTAGAGGAGAGTGGGCCATAGGAGAAAGGGAAGGGGGCCGGACCTAGCTGCAAGTAATAATCAAGTGTAAAGAAGTGATGGGTCAGATGGGGGAATAGAGGAGGGAGCGGATTTGTTTATCTGAAGATCAACATTTACGCCATCAGCTTGGTGGATATCTTAACGAAATATAAGCTGTTGCTCCGACACAGTGAGGGTGTCCTCCTATGGGAACAATAGGGGGTCATGGACCTACACGTCAGAAAGGCTATGGGAATAGAAATTAAAATATTTGTCCATCGTGATATCCAAATTGTTGCTGATGGTGCAGAGGTGCCAGACGAAGCGGTCCCACCATGTGCGATGGTCTCACTGATATAAACCAGCAACGGACACAGTGGATGAGCCCAACCAATTTACAGGTGAAGAATTGCTGATTGGAAGGACTGATTGGGTCCTGAAGGAAAGTGAGGGCTGAGGTGTATGGCAAGGTGTAGCACATAGGCCACTTGCAGGATTAAGTGCCTGGAGGGAGATTGGTGGGGAGGGAGAAATGGACAGGGTCATCCTGCGGAGAGGTTGAGGAGGTACACTATGCTTAGTGGCAGGATCCCTTTTGAGATGGCGGAAGTTGCAGAGGATAATAAAACCATCAAACCATAAGAGAGGAACAGATTGAGTTTGTTTGCCCATTGAAGTCTGCTTCGCCCGTCAGTCACTGCTGATACTTTCCCCGCTCTTTAACCCTAATGCTCTGCCTGCTCCTACTAACCTTTGATGCCCTATCCAATGTACGCAGCGAGCTGGCCTCCACAGATTCATCACCCTCTGGCTAAATAAATATATCCGGATTTTTGTTGTAAATGAGCGTCCCTCTATCCGAGGCTGTATCCTTTTGTCCTAGACACCATAAGAATCATCGTTTCCACATCTAATCTTATGCCTTTCAATATAGGAAATGATTTCATGAGATTCTCCTCATCCTTCTAAATTCAAGCGTGAACAGACCTGGAGCCGCAAACATTCCTCGTATGATAAACCTTTCATTCCTGGAATTATCCTTGTGAACCTCTTCTGAACCGTCTCCAATGCCAGCACATCTTTTCTTACACGAGAGTCCCAAAACTCTTCACAATACTCAAGGAAAGCTTCACCACTGCCTCATAAAGCCTTGGCATCACATCCGTGCTCTTCTATTCCAGCTCTTAAGATCAGTGCGAGCAGTGCATTTGCCTTCCTCACCACCGGCTCTACCTAGTGGTTAACCATGTATACAACATCCGCTGCATCTACTTAATCTATTATACACAACGACTCCCTTTACATCTCAGATTTTGGATTTTTGTTCCGTCTAGAAAATAGTCTGCACATTTATTTCTATTGCAAAAGTGCATGACCATGCATTTTCCCTCGCATTAGTAGTGGGAGGGAAATCCTGCTATTTAAAGAAGGAGAACTTCTATGATATCTTGGAACGGAAAGCTGTCCCGGGAACTGATGCAGCGGAGAAAACTAACAAAAGAGAATAGCATATTAACAAGAGATAGGGTGGGAGGAAGTATGGTCGAAATAACCGTGGAAATCAGTAGGTTTATAAAAGATGTTGTTTGACAATTTATCTCCAGAAACTGTCTACACGAATTTACAGTAGACGTTGCACATGTCCTTGTCATTAAGTAAACCTTTTATGGAGTAATGCTTAACGCTGCAGAACACATGCATTCTCGTTATAACTGTGCCATTTTCGATACAGCACACCAAGACCTGTTCAGATTCAAGGAAAGAGTGTCATATCACTTCCTTATTTTGAAGTAGATTCCATCCGATCGAACTGCATGTTGATTCTCCTCTACATTCTCTCCAGTACAATCGCATGATTACAATTTAAAAAAAAAATATTTTTCTTAGCTCAAACAGGTAGAAACTGAAGTCTGGTCAGAGACAAGCACAGTCATTTAAGACTATAAGATACAGAAGCAGATGTAGGCAATTCACCCCATCGAATCTGCTCCGCCAATCAGTCGCGGGCTGATCCAATTATACCTGTGGCCTCTACTCCCTTGCTTTCATACCTTACACTTTGATGCCTGGCTAATCAATAACCCTATCTATCTCTGCCGTAAATACACCAAATGTGTTGGCCTCCACAGCCGACCATGGCAACAAATTCCCAGATTTACCATCCTCAGATTAAATTAATTTCTCCTCATCTCAGTTCTAAAAGGACGCTCTTCAATTCTGAAGTCGTGCCCTCTTGTCCTAGAATCGCTTACCATGGGAAATAACTTCGCAATATCTAATCTGCTCAGGTCTTTTAACATTCGGATTATTTCTATGAGATCCCACCTCATTCTCCTGAACTCCAGGGAGTACAGCCCAGGAGCATCCAGACGGTCCTCATTACCTGAATGTTGAGGATTTTTGTGACTATTCTTGTGTGTTTAATATTTGTGGCATTTTGGAGATTTGCATAGATTTTACAATGTAGCCCAAATTGTACATTGATCCTAAGATGTGAATTTAGGATGAAACCAGATAAAGATGTGAAAATTGGAATAACGTATATCCTGTTCATGTACCAGAGACATTCAAATTCCTCTAAAGTCAGTACACTTCTGGTGTCATTTATTAAACATATGGATTTCAGAATGTTGTGGGTGTTTGGAATGACGATATCTATTCGATAAGTTAATCAGGCTTATTTATCCTGAAATATTCTATTTGGACGGTTATCATGGTTTGCCCTAGCTTCAATAATGGCGTGAGTTGATAAAGGGAGAGAGAGGATAGGTGGAAGGGAAGAGAATAGCGGGGAATGGGGCGGAGGCAGGATGGAGAGAGAGGGAGAGAGGAGAAAAAGAGAGAATCAGGGTGAGAGAGAGAGAGTAACGATAGAGAGTTGGGAAAAAGAGAGACGCCGGGATGGGCAGAGACTCAAAGAGCGAGAGAGAGTAACGGGGGAAGAGAGAGGGAGAGAGAGTCAGGGGAGAGACAGAAGGAAAGAATGGAGGGGAAAGTAGACCGGAGAGGAAGATAGGCAGGAGAGAGACTAGAGGAGGAAAAACTGCAGAGAAAGAGAAAGGGAGAAGTGAGTGAGCTAGACTGAGTGAGAGACTGGGATAGAGAAATTATGTGAGAAAGAGACGGTGCGTAGAGAGAGAGACTGTAGAATGGGGAGTGATATAGACTGGGTGAGAGAGAGTCTGGGATAGAGAGTAAGACGGGAGAAAGAGAAACTATGGAGAGATAGAGAGAGATTCGGTAAGAGAGACTGGGGGATGTGGAGAGTCACGGGCGCTAGTGTCTGGAGGAGAGAGGAACGGTAGCTGGACGTGCAGATGAAGCAGGTCAGATAGAGGTGGAGCTAATGTGGAGGAGAAACGGCAGAAAGAGAGAGGGTGGGAGGACAAATGGAGAATGGAATGAACGAGAAACTGGGAGAGAGACTTTGGCGAGGCAGAGAAACGGTTGGACAGAGATTGCGGAAGATAGACACTGGTGGAGGACGAGTGTAGGGAAACTGAGGAGCGCGAGATACGGGCAAGATAGAGGGGGCGAGAAAGACGGGTGAGAGTGTCCTGGGAAGATAAGCTGTAGAGAGAGACGGAGGCGGAGGCGAAAGTGGGTAGAGCAGTAGACTGGGAGAGTGAAAGTAGGGACGAAAATACAAGGGAGAGAGATGCTGACGGAGACAGTGTCTGAGGCAGAATGACAATGAGAATACTGGAGGAACAAAGAGGCTGGGAGAGACAGAGAGTCTAGATGCTGAGGAGTGAGAGAAAGAGGAGAGCGAGAGTGAGATTGGGAGAGAGGCGGGGGCGATTAATAGACCGAGAGGAGAACAAGTTTAGGAGGGCAGTGGTGGGTCGTTGGAAGTGTAGAGAAGTCGACGTGAGGAGACCGACCTCTAGTGGGGAGAAATATTTGGGATGGGGAGAAAGATCGGAGTGGAGAAGGAGAGAGACTGGGACAGTAGAGTGACTGAAAGAGAGCCTGAGAGACAAGCGGAGAGAGAGATGTAGGAAAAAGAGTGCAGAGCGAGAGAGAGACGGCTTCGAAAGAGTGACTGTGAAGGGTGAGGGAGAAAGAGCAGCGGAGAGAGAACTTTTTTTGAAAACGAGACGGGGTGTGGTAGGTGCGTAGAGAGAGAGGCTCGGGGGTTGGAGATACTGGCGTTGGGAAGAAAGGCAAAAGTTGGAGAGAGAGACTGGTTAGTTTCTGGAAGGAGAGAGAGAGACCGTGAAAGAGACGGATAGGAGTACGCAGAGGAGGAGAGGTTAATGATTAGAGGGAGGTGGAAGAGAAAGAGAATGAGTGCTGAGAGAGATTGAATTGATGGAGGGTATGGTGTTCTGAGATAGAGAAAAGCTTTTGTTAGACCGCATTCCAACCCGCTGGGAATTCTGCGGTTGCACCGCCACCATTGTAAAGTACCTCTGAAACAATCCCCAATTATGTTGACCCCTCTCTTCTCGTCTTCTTCACCCAACTCCCACTCCTCCTCTCTATGACGTCACCCGTTCATAACACCACGTCGCCCTCCTCCTGTTATATATGGGCGGAACAACAACGACAGCGGAGTAGTCTGATTAAACGCGTGTAGTCATGTTAGAAATGGTACATAGTGGGCAATTTGCAGAGTGGCAGCATAGAATTGGACCCGCCTGAGACGAAATGCATGTACACGCGAAAGTGAGGCTTTGTATCAGAAGCGAGCTCCTCATTGTGCGAAAGAAGCGCTGTCCTGTGAAAAGCAGCATTGAAATTATACATCAACTTGAGAGCTTGCATGTGCCAATGTCTGTTTTATCGCCCCAATGTATCAGTCTCTATCATCATCTTTGGCAGCGCTTTGTTCGCGGGTTCCTCTCCTGTAAACCTATAAGCACCCACCCGCTCTATTTTCCCCATTGTATGAGCCATTTCCATCCAGGGGGGAAAAAACGACACAAGCAGTTGAGTCTATCTATGCCTCTTACAGTCGTAAGATGCCTCTTACGATCCATCGTCACTTCTTATCCTCCAAAGACGGAAGCCCAGGCTTGCCCCAGAGCATTCCAATACAGAAAGAATCGATTTTTGCTTCCCCGCAGCAACGTCTCCACGCGGATCAGCATCTCCATTTTCCCGTGTTTAGAGTGTATTAAGTGTTTAAACTTTCTTTCATATACCCATACAGTGCTTCTGAAAATTATTCGCCCCCTTAGAAGATTGCTCTACAGTCTACAGCATCGGATTTTATTTTTTATTAACATTGATCAACTGAAAAAGTCTCTTCAGAGCAAAGTGAAAACGTTCCTCAACAACGTGATCTAAATTAATTACAAATATAAAGTAATTGTTTACGTAAGTATTCACTACCGTACAAAAGGCACACCGAATCATCACTGGAGCAGCTAATTGTGCTCAGAAGGCAAATAATTAGTTAACTGGAGATCACCTGGGTGCAGTCAAGGTGTTTCAATCCATTGTAGTAAAACCGCAGCTCTATCTGGAAAGTCCAACTGTTGGTGAGTCAGTACCCAGACAAAACTGCAGCATGAAGCCAAAGGAGCACTCGCAGCAACTCCGCGGAAAAGCTGATAGAAAAGCACAAGTCAGGAGATGGATATAAAAAAAAAATCCAAGTTACTGAATATCTCTTAAAGTAGATTTAAGTCAAACATCAAGAAATGGGGAAAAAATATGGCATTCCTCAAAAACCGAGTAATTATGTAAGAAGGGGTCTATTAAAGGGGGACCACTGGAGACCTATGACAGCTCTGGAGGAGATGCAAGATTCAGTCGATAAGATGGGAAAGCCTGCGTATACAACAACTGTTGCCTAGGTGGTTCACCAGTCGCGCTTTAGTCAAATTCCGGATTCAAAAGTACCGTGAAAGAGATAGTGATCTTTCGATCATGCATAGCATTCTGGGACTGCAGTGCTACCATGAAGTGCTAAGGAAAGATCCAACCCTTCCTGTCTCCGTTAAGCATTCCTTTGATCCCACTCTTTCCAACCGGCATGCACGAATTGCGTCCCTCGAAATCTTCTGCGGCAACATCACCCATTCTCTATCTCTCTCTCTCTCTCTCTGACCTCCAACCTCCCTCATGTGGATGCAATTTCCGAATATGAAGTGTAGAGGGATGTATGTTGTTTTAGTTTTGTGACATTGCGGACTTCTGCGTTTTCCATTATGAAATATGGCGCTTGGCAGTACTGCTCCTTAGAATGATAACACAGTTGCACGAATGAGATGAGTGCAAACAGATGAGCCACAGAACCATGAAAAATCAACATCGTGCACCTATTCGTTTGCTCTACTGAGGTCTAGCATGCTTCTCTGCAGCTAGATATAAAAACATTCTTTTTACTGGGATCGGTAAGACCAAGTGGGAAAGACCACAGCATTATGTGAAGTATTGTGTGCAGTAAGTATGTCAGGATCCGGAGCCTAGTCGCACCCAAGATTTTCTCTGATTAGTAAATAAAGGCAATAGATATAAATAAAACTCAAGAGGCGCACAGAAGAAAATAGTGTTCGTGCTTGTCCTTGCGACTGACTGTCGTTCTTTGCTGGGCCAGGTGAGTAGATTGATGTAGGATAGGAAGTAGAAACAGTAAAGTTGATCAGGATTGCGGGGGAAAGAGTTCCCTGTAACGACAAAGATGAAAACCAGTTAAGTAGGCTGAAGTAAGATAGCAAGTAATAATAGTGAAGTTGTTGATGATGATGCGGAAAGATTTCCTAGTAAAGAAGAAATCGAGGTAAGTAGATTGAAGGAAGATGGAGAGTAATGTTAGTTAAGTTGATGAGAGAAATGCGGGGCAAGTTTTCTCTGTAAAGGTAAAGGAAACATCGGGTAAGTATAACACATGAGACAAAATGTTAATAGGGTAAAACAAAACCCTGGGGCAGCAGCTGGTGAGGTAAGGGAAATTAAATATTTTAATCAGGAAACTGGCGGCGAAGTCGGAGACCATACGTGGGATTCTGATTATATAATGACGTGCTTTGATTAGTGCACTTCTGTTTATTTAAGCGTATCTCATCGGAGGATGCTGTCCTTGCTAGTTGTGTGTTGTGTTTACACACAATAGTGTGCTTTACACACTGGTTCGGAAAAATGTTATCTCCTTTGTCAGTGTGCATGTGTGTAGTTAAATGACAATTAACTTGACTTGTCCTGACTTGAATACGTGCTGGAGTTAGTTAAGCGACATCAACTTCCGAATCCAAGAAAAAAAAAGATGCCCTGAGCAAAAAAACGGGGAGGTCTGAACCTCATCCTAACCTCAGTAATCTAACACAGCCCGAGCCAAGCCCGGATTCAGAACTGCGCACAGTTTGAAAGTTAGCTGAAGTTACATGACAAAATCAAACACCTCTAACCCGCCTTATAACGCTCAGGAAACCGAAGCAGAGATGCAGGAGAGGGGCAAACCCCAAGACAAAGAATTATCCAAGGAAAGGTGAGCACATTTTCAGGGTCGCTTGCACACTGGTGGAGTGGACTGAAAATAAAAAAAAAAACGGGACATGACTATAATTGACGTATTAGAACCGAAATATCGGATAAACAAAACCAAGCGTGGTCAGAACTAAATCCTGTTTCGCACTGTTCAGAAATCATGATTGACACCACGCTGTGAGCCGGCCGTGGAGTCTGTCCGAAGATCGAGCTGTGGGACAAATTTATGAACTATATAACCCCTTGACTGGAGATGCTCGGTCGTTATTGAAAGTGAAGTACGGAAACAACTTGGCCTGCAGTATAAATCACTTTTGAAGTCCCCGAAGGAAGAGAGGGAGAAACATAAATGACGGATATAACGTTACCATGCTGACCTGGGTTATGGGGTCAGTGTATGGCTACTCTTGCGGGACAGCCCGTCAGCATAGTGATTTTAGTGCTGTATTTACATTACACCGCCCGATACACTGACACATCTCAGCCGAGCTATCACCAAAAGATCCTTTCCATGCCTAACAGACAATAAACTCTTTCTCAAACCGGACGAATCTATTATGGTTCAGAGAGTGTAGTGGCAGAAGTGTTTGGAGTGAATGAGAGGTTTACATTGCCAAACCGAACACATTCGCTGGAAATGAATTTACGTGTGATTGCATTCCACAGAACAATATGGCGGTCTCCTCAGTTACTGCTGTTTGGAAGAGATATTCTGCTGGTGTGCTGGGGGTAGGTAAAATTCCAGAATTCTTCATTATTCTACAGAATAAAGGGAATTGCAGGGACATGAGAGAGAAAATTGCCAGAGCCGATCAGAGGAGAATACTGGTGGTGATGACGGCACAGCAGAGATGGCTGAAATTTCTGGGAACACTTCACGAGGCGCAGGATGGATAAGTTCCACGGGGGAATAAGTTCTCAAATGGCAGGGATAAGCAACCGTCGTTGACTGGGGAAGTTACGGCCTGGATGAAGGCAAGGAAAGGGCATATCTAGGACGCAGAAGTTAGGAGGAAGGGTGATTGGGAAGCTTTTTAATATCCAACAAAAGGAAATTAAAAAGCTATAAAAAAAAAGGAAAAGACGAAATGACAGCAAACAAATCAATAGCATAAAGCAGGAAGCTAAAACGCTTTTCCGTTATATAATGCGTAGAAGGGAGCTGGGGGTTAATACAGGATCACTGGAAAATGGTGCTGGTGAGGTAGCAATGGGGGACAAAGACATTGCAGATAACTATAGTGGGCACTTTGCATCTGTCTTCAGAAACGAGGCTCTGATAACCCGCAGATGATATTGTCCAGATTAAGCCTGAGTTAAAAGTTATGTGGACAAAATCAGGTTTTTTTTTTACTGTGTGACCGAGAGGATATATGTTATAGATTTATGAGATTATGAGAGGCGTAGTTAGAGCAAAGAGTCGGTATAAGTTTCGCAGGTTTAAATGTCTATCATTAGAGTGTACGTATTGATGTTTATAGGGGCAAAGATATGTGAGCGGCAACTTATTAACAGAGAGGCGGGTACCAGAATTTGCGGATAATTTGAAAGCGAATGAGATATCTGCACTGAAGAGATTCTCAGCAACATGAATGGACAGGGAATAAGCGCAAGACCGTGTTGCTAGGAGCCGAAGGGCAGTAGTCATGTGAACAGAACAGACTACGACAAAGCCGTAGAGTGAGCGATAGAGAATTCAAGTGGAAAATAGTATGTGGTCATTGACAGGTGGAGAGTTACAGAGATCAACTTGTATATTGAAAGCAGTGACTGTGTCAGTGCAGTGCAGTGAAACTCACAGTGACGTGTTTTAGTTCACTTTCAGACACCGAGTTCACAAAGCTCGGCAGTGTCCGCTGTTTCATGTCATATCAATCGTTTCTATCTCGGTATAGATATCCGCCAAACAGAGTAAATATATTAGTGTTGTAAACGTGGGGCATCTTCGATATGCTGTAGTTCAAATGGGACTTACTGCGTGTGACAGTATTCCGTACAACAAACACAAAACCGACAAATAGTGAATTTATTTGGAGAACTGCTTTCTTTTACGAAATAATCAGTTTCTACATACTTCTCCGAAACAGGGGTCGTATCACTGAAGAGTCAGAGTTAAATATTGCAAGAAGGTTACCATTTGCGTGTTGTTTGGCGAGACTGACGAGGGCAATATTGATCAATAAAGCAACTGATTGAAAATAACATCGGGAGCCATAACTATTCCCCTACACTAGCTGATAGAGGCGTGTGGTTTAAACAGAAATTCAGATAATGCTGAAAACACTACCTAAGGAGTGCCTACCAAACCTAAGGTGGGGGTTGGGTGTTTAGGGGAGGAAGTGCTGAGATTGCACCAAATGATTGCCTCTTCAAGCACATCCGCGGACAGCTTTACTTTACTTCATCTCTTTCTTTTTTTATTTCCAAGGTGGATGGGGTCTTGTTGGTCTCGGATCTGCAGCTGCACTCAAACTGTCGTTTCTCGTTTGTGTTTCCTGCTCCGGGCGCTCACTGACCGGCCGTTTTCCGACATATGAAGGAACATCCTGGACGACGTGACTCCGGGAAGCGGCCCAGCTCTGCCCTGTAGACGACCAATTCAATGCTTCTGTCGCCAACTGAGGCTTCGGGGTAAAAGGAACATCAAAGTTTGGCGAAGGCGGTTACAGCTGACGGAGGTGTCTGTACTCGAGCCATTGCAGTTGCAGATGCTGGTACAGAGGCGCATGATCTGTAGTTTTTCCATCAGGACTGTAGGAATGATGGTGTTGTACGCTGAGCGATAGTCAATATATAGTATCCTGACGTAGGTATTTGTACTGTCCAGGTGACCCAAGGCTGCAAGGAGATTCATTGAGATCGCTTCTGCTATAGATCTAAGGTGGCGGAGGCAAAGTACAGAAGATCCAATCCTTACTAAGACTGGAGATGATTCTAGCCATGATCTACATCACAAAGCATTTCCTCACCGTAGATGTGAGTACTCTGCACAATATTCGTTAAGGCAGCGTACACTGATCCTGCTAGGCACTGGTATATTTGCTGCACCTTTGAAGCAGGCGCGAACTGCCAACGGTAGCAATGACATTGAAAACGTCTTTCAATACACCTGCCAGTTAGATGGCACAGCTTTCAGAGACTTGCCAGCTACTCCGTAGGGGACTGCCGCCGTGAAGAGCTCCTCCTCTTGATAGACAACTTCACTTCGGCCTCCAGCGCAGAGATCACAAGGTCACCGGATGCTGCCGCGATCCTCATAGCTGAAGCATTATTCTTCCTTTCCAATCGAGCATAAACGGGGTTGAGCTCGACTGGAGTCCTTCATGAGGTTGTGTTTTACTTGTAGCAAATGGTGACTGCAAACCCTGCCAAAGCTGACGTCACCTCTAAACTCTCTTGAATCTGTTTCTTAGCTCGTGAAATAGTCCTACCAGGTGTCCCTGTATAGACCTGGTTCACTAGAGTTAAATGCCACAGATCTGGCCATTAGAAGACGACGTACCTCCTGGTTCATCAGCGGATTTTGGTTTGGGAATGTACAGGGAGATTTCACAGGCAAACACTCATCCACGCAGGGTTTAATGAAGTCGCTGACCACTCTGGCGTCCTTGTGGCGCGACAGTGCTGAATGTCCGCGAGGCGGAGATGTTATTTCCAGTCCGCACAGATGGTGGACTCCAGAGTCGAAAGTGAATCCCTGAATACACTCCAGTCCTGCACTCGCTCCAGTGACTCCGATGTCCATATTGTTTTGGACCTCACTACTGGATGGGATGAGAAGGCAAACAAATATTAATAACAGGGAAGACATTGGTCATAGGAACAGGCAGAAGTTTCTGTGGACGAGAACGAGATTCGAAGATAGTATGTCCGCTAGGTAGCAGGGTCGGAGAAACTTCGGATAATGGCCATTGCATTGTTAATGTTGGTGTTGGCCGTGGGAGAAAAAACAGTTGAGGTGGTCATTAAAGAGGCATTACTAGTGGCATTACTAGTCACAGAAGATGTCACAACAGAGTTCGGACAGGACCGACTGGAGGGCTTCTCTAATGAATCCGTATGAAACTACAGAATAAAAGCAAAGCGATAATCACGTTCCTGACTCCATTGGAGAGCAGCGGAAATGAGAGGAGCAGATTTGCAGGAGTGTCCGATTGCTGGAAGAAAATTAAGGCTGTGTTCGTAGTTGAGTTTTACTTTCTACATATTGACTGGGAGTTCGATTCTGACAATAACAGGATGGGATAGAATTTATTTGTCATATATGTTCAAAAGAATGATGGCTAAGTGGGAGGCCATCAGAAGTGATACTGTGAGAACAGTGCTCCTATGTTCCTGTTAGAACAAAATCCAAAGGCCACCATTCATATAGTACCTTGCTTTTCAAGCGGTATATTTACTATTGTTAGGCAGACGGGGCTGTATAACAAACGTGAGAAGAAAACTACATTACAGAGAACACAAGAGGGAAATCAGCAGGTTTAAAATCTGTCATTATGTTGCACTAGCAGAAAACCTGAAGGAAATTAGGTAGACAGATCACAAGATCACAAGACAAAGGAGCAGAAGTAGGCCACTCGGCCCATCGATTCTGCTTCTCCACTCCACCATAAGCTGAACTATTCTGCCATCTAGATCCAATTTTCAGCTTTTCCCCCATATCCCTTGATACCATAACTATTAGAACAAGAATAGCTAGACAGACAGATACATACATAGACGGATAAATAGAAAAAGAAATAGACAGATAGATAGATACACAAATAAATTTGTCTTGAGCCTAATTGTGGTGGTTAATCTCCAGATCCTTGAAAAGTTGACCATACTAATCTTGTGGAAAGCAAGTGCATTAATTTTCGGGGTCTCGGCTGGGATATTTAATAGATCCTTAGTCGCGGGTAAGGGGCCAGGTGACTGGAGGACAGGTGTTGTCATTTTTTTCTGCTCGGGAATGGCTCTGATTATGTCCGGAAATTACAGGCCATTGAGTGTGAAGCCAGTAGTGGATAAACTATTCAAGGTTCTCGAAGGGACAGGATATATATGGTAGGTATTTCGATAGACATGGCATTATTGTTGAAATTCAACATGGCTTTGTCAGTGGTATATCGTATCTAAGCAATCTTTCAAAACGCTTCTTTTTTTCTAGCAGTTACCAGAAAATCTGATGAAGGCATGTCATTGAATCTCGTAGACTTGGGTATTAACAAGGGAGGTTAGTCCAGACGGTTCAGTCCCTTACTTTCAGTGGCATGCAGTAAACCGGGTTCAATATGACTATGGTAGAAGCCAGAGAATGAAGTTATATGGTTGCTACTCTGAAAGGAGGCCTGAAAGTAGTGGAGTGCTGCAGTGATCACCGGTGGCTCTGTTGTTAATGGGGACGTGTGGGATGTTGTACACAGGGAGGACTCATTAACGTTGGACTTACACATGGAATAATATGGCACTGATTAATGCAGTGGAACGAGGGGGTCTGTGAGTACAGATCCATTATACATTGATAATGGCGCCGTAGGTAAATTAGGTCGTAAAGCGGGTTTTGGACAGTTAATCATTGATAAATCAGACTCTTCAGTTGAGGATATAATTCTACAGTTGCATTATACGATGGTGAGGAGCAGTTTGGAGTATTGTGTGGAGTTCCAATCACCTACCTGCACAGAGAAATACAGAGAAAGTTTGCAAGGTCATTGTCGAAACCTGAAGACCTGACTTGTAGAGAATGTTTGAATAGGTTAGGACATTGTTTTTGTTTCCTTATTTGGAGCACAGAATAATATGTGGAAATTATTTAGAAACATCCAAATTATGAGGGGTAAATCGAAGCAGTCTTCCGTCACTATTTGGATGAGACTAAAATTATCGTTCATAAGTTAAGGTGAAAAATAAAATATTTAAGGGAAACTTAAAAGGGCAGCTCTATTCTAAGAGTGGGGAGAGTGTGCAACTTGTTGCCAGCGAAAGTTGTGGACGTGGACGATGTAACATTTAAGACAAATTTGGGTAAGTACATGAATGTAACGGTATGAAAATCGACGTAGAATTTGATACGAACTGGTTGGGTTCAGTTTTTTTTTGTGTTGTGGTACATTATTTCTGTGTCTACTCTAAAATACGTTGAATGAACATCGAATCCATTATTTGCCTTGCATCGCGAAGAGTTAAGTGTGTTACCTACTGTCACAATGAGTAAAAATAAACCAAAATAAACACGGATTGTTTGTTCACTGTCTTGTAGCTAATGTAACTAAAGGCACATTAATTGACTTAAGGGACATGCCTGCTGGTGTATAAGGGCTCATTGAACCAGTGCACTGGACAGTTGGCACTTTTCGTACAACTGATCGCCGCTTCTGGCAGAAAATGGGATACCCAGCAATTTATTATGTTGTCTCTATTTTCTATCCCGTACTGGCAGCCGTTGGTATTCCAGGTAAGGTCGTGGAAATGCCGAGTTATATAACATAATGTAGTCTTTAAATTATGCGCTGCTATTTAGAGCGGAAGTGTTTTGCTATTAGAGTATTTAATAATATAAACTCAGTCTGGATGTAATGTTAATAGAAGCACGTTTCGTCGATGTGTTTTAAAATATGATTTAATTGTCTTTGATGTCTTTACTGTTTATTCTTGTTTGCGTTCATGTAATTTATCATAACCTTACACATTTATGTTTCTGATGTAATGCATTTCACGACTTTTGGCGCCGATATTAAACCTATGTCTGGTTCCGACTCTAATGCAAAGTAAATGTGTGAGATACATGATGCCCTCTGCCTGGAATAGTTATGGTAGCTGTGCTGTGTATTCAACCGAATGGCATGTGCTGTCCTGGTTGTCAGGCAATTGGAAATTGTTATTTCAAGGGTCATCTGTGATAAAGTAAAAATAATCTAGATGGAAAAGTGTTCTATGGAAATACCCTGGATTTAGGAATAACGAGAATCCTGGTTTATTTGGGAGGGATAGATTTATGGAGCACGATAAAGGGATATTTGATGCAAAGCCTTGCCTTGCCTTGCGCCCATCACTCCCGTTGGGGCGCCGTCATGACAAGCTTTGCACCATCTGTCACGGAGCCTGAGTCACGGCAAATGTTTTCCCTGTCCATTCTTCAATGTTGTCCGTCCATCTTTTCCTCTGTCTGCCTCTCCTTCTCCACCACCCCCCGGCCCGCCACAGTTCCTTGTAGAACGGTCTTTGCAAGGTCATTAGTTCTTGTTACGTGGCCATCGCCATCTCAGCTTTTTTTCTTCATCATTGTGAGAAGGTCTTCATGGGGAACAATTTGGTGCTGGATGGATTTGCTGACCTGCTCGTTTGTGATATGGTCTCAGTATGAGATGCCCAAGATGTTGAGATAGCATCTCATTTCCAACGCCTGTAGCTCGGCTGTGAGGGTCCATGTCTTGCATGCGTAGAAGAAGATGGAGAAAACCAATGCACGCAGGGATGTGATCTTGTACTTCTTGGTGATATTGCTGCCCCTCCTTATTGTCTTGCGTTTGGATAGTGCGGTCATTGTCTGTGTGGTTCTTGCCAGGATTCTGGCCTTCATCCTGCATCACTGATGATTGCTCCCAGGTATTTGAACTGCTGGGCTGTCTCAAGTTTCTGCCTGTTAGTCCTCTTTTCCTGCAAGTTTATCAAAGTCGTCAGCAAATCTTAGAATTAGCAGAAGCTGATTCATACAATCCATCAGCTTTACGCCCAGGCAACCAGTGCAGTAGTCGCTCAGGGCACCATTGGGGAGTGGTTCCATACCTCTGTAGGAGTCCGTCAGGACTGCCTTCTCTTCCCACACTCTCTTCAACGTCTTCCTGGAACGGATCATGAGCGTTCCCTCGAAGAACATGTGGGCACAGTCAGTCAGAATTTGATACAAAGATTCCATGCCAAATAAGATGTTGCACAATGTTTCAGCGTTCACCTCACAACATTTCAAATGCTTCATAACCATTTACCCGTCCAACTGCCTTTTACTATTGGGCCTGCCGCAGCCACATCATCGCGCAGCATATTTCAACTAATTGTTTCATTTCTATAACCGTTGCCCCTCAAACACCTATTGGATCTTTCCTACTCAATTTATACCCGCACCGACAGGATCAGGATTCCTCAACCCTGTAAAAATAGTCTGGGTGAATTTACACTGTCTCTGTCCCTTGTGGTTTTCTGATCTGTTTAACTCCCATCGACCTACGCTGCAACGAATAATGTCCGGATCTGAACAATCTCTCTATACAAAGCAGTTTCTAAAATCCAAGAGACATTCCGGTAAATTGTTCTGGATTAATTCAGTGTGAGCTTTTCCAATTCCCAGGTGACCACAATGCTCACAGTTCTGTGTGTACAGCCATAACAGAGACGTGCGCATTTGCATCGTCATCCAAACTTTTCTGCTCAATTCCTCCATTGATGAAGCCTATCGACACGAGCTTCTTAACCACCCTATCTACCTTACGATCCACTTTCAGTAAACCATGTTCTTGAAAAGCAGACACCTCTATTCTCGAGTCCTCACTGATTCGCTGAGAAGATCCTACCTTGCGTTTCTTCCCCCATGTGCCCCAGTTAAGCTCCACCGTGCCATTCTTCGACCAAATTACTGAACCGATGAAGTTAACAAATTAATGTTTGATAGCTCACTTCGCTCTCCACTATTTCATTGTTGTCTGTAAATTTGTTCCGCGGGTTCTGCACGTTGTTATCCAAATCTTCGATATAGAGGACATATGACAATTGGCCGAGCAACGATCGCTGAACAAATCACTATTAGCTGACGTTCGATCATAGAATAATACAGCACAGTACAGGCCCTTCGGCCCACAATGTTGTGCCGACCCTTAACTGCCTCTATTATAACCCCCCACTTTAAATTCCTCCATATACCTGTCTATTAGTCTCTTAAATTTCAGTGGTGTATTTGCCTCCACCACTAACTCAGGCAGTGCATTTCACGCACCAACAACTCTCTGAGTAAAATAACTTCCTTTAATATCCCCCTTGAACTTCCCTCCCCTTATATTAAAGCCACGTCCTCCTGTATTGAGCAGCGGTGCCTAGCTGGCTGTCCACTCTATCTATTCCTCATAATAACTTGTATACCTCTATCACATCTCATTTCATTTTTCTTTCTCCAAAGATAAAGCCCTAGCTCCCTTAATCTCTGATTATAATCCATACTCTCTAAACGAAGCAGCATACTGGTAAATTTCATCTGTGCCATTTCCAATGCTTCCACATCCTTCCTATAGTGCATATATGTCAAACCCAAGGCCCGCGGGCCTAATCCGGCCCGCGGTGGAATTATCTTTGGACCGCGAGATAATATCTAATTACTATTAAAGCTGGCCCCAGTAATCGAAGAGCCTATGGCGTATGATATGGCTAATGCTGAGTTTATTCAGGTACCAGGTTTTCAGGGTTTTTAGTGTTTATTCGGTAGTCTTGCTCGGCAGTCTTCTTCATAAGAAACGGAATTTGTAAAGTGAAACACTTTGTAGTTATAGCAGAGACTGAGACACATGAGAGCAGGCTGAAAAAACGGAGGCAACGAAAGCTCCGTTCGCACGCGTCCGACTGATCCGGCCCGCATGAAGCTGCATTTTGCTCAGTCCGGCCCGTGACCTAAAATTAGTTTGACACCCCTGCTATAGTAAGTACCCGAACTGGACACACGACTCCAAGTGTGGCCTAACCAGAGTTTTCGAGAGCTGCATCGTTACCACGCGACTTGTAAACTCTATCCCTCGACTTATGAAAGCTAACACCCCATAACCTTTCTTAATTGCACTATCTACCTCTGATGCAACTTCCAGGGATCTCTGAACATGTACCCCCAGATCCCTCTGCTCCTCCAAACTATCAAGTATCCTGCCATTTACTTTGAACACTGCCTTGCAGATTGTCTTTCCAAAGTGTACGACCTCACACTTCTCCGGGTTGAACTCCATCTGCCACTTCTCAGCCCACTCCTGCATCCTATCAATGTCTCTCTGCAATCTTCGACAATCCTCTACACTATCTACAACACCACCAACATTTGTGTCGTCTGCAAACTTGCCAACCCACTCTTCTACACCAACATCCAGGTCGTTATTAAAAAATCACGAAACGTAGAGGTCCCAGAACCGATTCTTGTGTGACACAACTAGTCATAACCCTCCAATCCAAATGTACTCCCTCCATCACGATCCTCTGCTTTCTGCAGGCAAGTCAATTCTGTATCCATCAAGCCAAACTTCCCTGGATCTCATGCCTTCTGACTTTCCGAATAAGCCAACCGTGTGGAACCCTGTCAAACGCCTTACAAAAATCCATGTAAATCACATCTACTACACTACCCTCATCTATATGCCTGGTCACCTGCTTAATGAACTCTAGCAGGCTTGTTAGACACGATTTGCCCTTCACAAGACCATGCTGCCTGTCCCTGATCAGACCATGATTCTCTAAATGTCCATAGATCCTATCTCTAAGAATCTTACCCAACAGCTTTCCCACCACAGACGTAACGCTCACTGGTCTAGAATTACCCGGACTATCCCTACTAACTTTTTTCAAAAAGGAAACAACATTCGCCTTCATCCAATCCTCCAGTACCATTCCCGTGGACAGAGAGGACACGAAGATCCTAGCCAGAGGCTCAGCAATCTCTTACCTCGCCTCCTGGATCAGCCTGGGGAATATTCCGTCAGGCCCCGTCCTTATCCGTCCCGATGTATTTTAACAACTCGAACACCTCCTCTCCCTTAATATCAACATGCACCAGAACAGCAACCTCACTCATATTGTTCTCGCCGTTATCAAGTTCCCTCTCAATAGTGAATACAGAAGAGAAGTATTCATTGAGGATCTCACTCACTTACACATCCTCCTCCCACCTTTATCTCTAATCGGTCCTACTTTCATTCCTGTCATCCTTTTGTCCTGCACATAATTAAAGAATGCCTTGGGTTTTTCATTTACCCTACTCGCCAAGGCCTTCTCATGACCCATTCCTGCTCTTCGCAGCACCATCTTAAGCTCCTCTCTTATATTCCTCAATCGTCTCATCGGATCATGGTTTCCTAAACCTCGTGTATGCTGCCTTTTTCCACCTGACTAGATTTTCCACTTCACTTGTCACCCATGGTTCCTTCACCCTACCATACCTTATCTTCCTCATCGGGACAAATTCATCCCTAACATCCTGCAAGAGATCCCTAAACATCGATCGCATGTCCATGGTACATTTCCCTGCAAAAACGTCATGCCAATTCACTTCTGCAAGTTCTAGCCTTATAGCCTCATAATTTGCTCTTCCCCAATTCAAAAAAAATCCTGTCCACTCTGATTCCATCCTTTTCCATGATAGCGCTAAAGGCCAGAGAGCGGTGGTCACTGACCTCCAGATACTCACCCACTGTAACCTGACCCGGTTCGTTACCTAATACTAGATCTAGCATGACATTCCTCCTCTTCGGCCTGTCAACATACTGTGACAGGAATCCGTCCTGGACACACTTAACGATCTCTGCATTGGAACTAATCTGGTGCCAATCAATATTAGGTAAGTTAAATTCACCCATGATAACAACCCTGTTATTTTTGCACCTTTCCAAAATCTGCCTCCCAATCTGCTACTCGGTATCTATGCTGTTACCAGGGGGCCTATAGAATACTCCCAATACAGTAACTGTTCCCTTCCTGTTCCTGACTTCCACCCACGCTGACTCAAAAGGGGATCCTGCTACATTACCCACCTTTTCCGTAGCTGTAATAGTATCCCTGACCAGTAATGCCACTTTTTCTCCCGTCCCCTCCGCCATGCCTTTAAAGCACTGAAATCCAGAAACATTGAGAATCCACTCCTGCACTGGTGCCAGCCAAGTCTCTGTAATGACCACTCCATCATAACTCCATGTATGTATCCAAGCTCTCAGTACATCACCTTTGTTCCTGATGCTTCATGCATTGAAGTATACACACTTTAGCCCTTCTACCTTGCCACCTTTATACCCTTTGTTCTACTTCTCTCTCCTGAAAGCCACTTTATATGTTAGATCCGGCTTTACTCCATGCACTATACTTGTAGTTCTTGCATGGTCTTTATACTCCTCCACCTCACTATCTGCTCTAACACTCAGAAACAAATTTCTGATCCCAGAAACAAATTTCCATCATGGGTTTCTTCTTCCATCTATCAAGGATTTCCATCATGGAACTGACGGCTTTGTAGCAAAGTTTGCGGATGATAAGAATGAAAAGCGGATAAGTTGGTACCTAAGGAAGCAATGAGATTGCAGCAGTGCATAGACATATTGGAAGAGAGGGCACAAAAGTGACAGATGGAATACAGCATTGGGAGATGTACGGTAAATCATTTTAGTAAAACGAACAATAGTTCGGACTGTTATCGAAATGGCGCAATCTGGACCACCAGTCATACCACGCAAGCAAACCACACTGAACAATCGAGAAACATTAAGAAATGACTGTATCTTTTTTCTCTCTCTTTTCTTAGTTAATTTAGCTGCGATTGTGATCCTGTCTCGGAAAAAGTGTGGGCTCTCCAAATGTATCACACGCTACCTCGTGGCCATGGCCGCAGCAGATCTGATGGTCGTTCTCTTCGGTGTTGTATTGTATAAAATCAATGCTATTTATGTGTATGCTGCCTTCTTGATGAAATCTCGGCTGCGTGCTCTGGGACCTGTTCTGGGGAATACAGCGATGGATTGTTCCGTTTGGCTGACGGTCGCTTTCACTTTCGATCGCTACGTCGCGATCTGCCTTCAGAAGCTGCGGCACCGATATTGCACGGAGAGAACAGCGACTCTGGTGATCGTTGCAGTGGCCATAGGTAGCTGTGTTCAGACATTTCCATTTCTCTTTGCTGGAGAGTCAGGGAAGAGCAATTCCAAACTCGAGTACTATACATCATCGCTGTGGAGAGCTTACGAGTTATTTGACACCATCATGACCCCATTATTACCACTTGGCTTAATTCTGCTGTTCAATGTTCTAACCACCAGATCTATTGTAGCAGCGAATATGGTTCGCCGTGGACTTCGGAGCAATACTGACAACAAAAGCGATCCAGAGGTTAACAACCGGAGAAAGTCAATGGTTTTGTTGTTCTCTCTATCTGCCAATTTCATATTATTGTGGATAACCAATGTTGTGCAGTCCATGACCTGGGCAGCGGTAAACGTGTTGTTCAGAGACAAATATTACAACACACCTACATTTATCCTACAAGAGTTTGGGTATATGTTGACGTTGCTCAGTTCCTGCACCAACACGTGTATCTATGGGCTGACACAGAGGAAGTTCAGGGAGGAGCTGAAGAATGGGGCAAAGTATCTGTTTACACTAAATGGGAAGCTCTGTAAATAAAATGTAAATCCTGATTTCAGTTTTCACTCTGCAACTCTCTGTTTTGCATAGAAACGTAACCAGCTGATTAAGCAACAACAAAGTGATTATTATATTAGCGCACCACATGACTATTCATACCTATAACATTAGATTAAATTCCTCGGTGGTTGATGAAGAACTGAAGCTCAGAACTAAGAATGACGAAGTTCAAATTCCAAAGTAATTTTATAAAATGTACGCCGATTATACGAGATACGACAATGAACACGCAAAAGCAGACAAAATGAACAAACCACTGTGAGTCTGTAGAAGTCTTTAAAAGTTTAAATGCCGAATGCGGGGAAAGTTTTATGACTATACTTGCAATACAACCTTGTAATATGTGGTCCCAAATCCAACCACATTTAGTTACTTTGATCTCTGTTAACTTCTATTCCGTTCCGAGTGAGGTCGGGAGTCACAACTGCAAACCTCCCTCCATTGATGGTTCCTGACTTGCTTATCTTTTTCTTGCGTGAATAAAACTCAGCTGAATCCAGATTGCGTGCTGTAATCTCTTATGCATGTGCAGATATCAATGATGTCTTTGTCACGTGCTAATCTTCTGTGTTGTGACGTCAGCATGCATTCTTAGTTGGGGTGTGGGGTGTGATTGGGGACGTCACATTCCCATCACAAACACTGAATAAGGATGGCAGGAATTCATAGCCATGTTTGCATTTCATACTGCAGGATCGCTACACGGTGCCTTTCGTTACCAGCGAGCCATATTACGTCTCTTTCCCCGCGTTAATACAAACTCATTGGAATCATAGAACTGTGTAATTTAGTTTCCTTCCATTAAATCAGATTTAACAATATTGTAGTCCGAACCTTTTTATGCCATGGACTGCTATCATTAACAAAGGGGACCGTGGACTCCAGATCTCTACTGTAACAGAAAATATTCTTGTTGAATCTTGCATTATGTTTAATAGATTTCAAAGCACAGCATGTTTTTTTTACATTTTCGTGAGCAAGGGACGGAAGCATTCTTTTATTGCTCGTGTGACTGCTGTAGCTTTGCCACATATGGTTGTATAACTGAAGAGCAGAAGAGAACTTTATGCATATTTTCTCGATCTCTTCTGTAATTAAAACTGGTGTAAGTATTGTGTTGCAGCAGGTGCAGTCAAAGTGTCCTTCCATATCCGTACCAAGTACTCCGGCGATAAAGACCCCAGACGAATCCTAAACAAGGGGCACTATCAGAAACATCGACTGTTTATTCAGCCCTAACATTTTGAGTGAATTTCACTAAGTTTCCGTTATATACGTAAACTCTGATACCGGTATTTGAGATATAATTGTATAATTTTATTAGAATTATATATGCAATCATTTATCTGTGAGAGTGGCCACTTCAAGCGCATGGCTTTGCGGCTTTCTCTGTACGGGTGTTCTTCTCTGGCTCCAGGATGAACTAATTGCCTATCAGTCTATACTTAAGTTGTGGTGTTATCCTTTTACCACGGAACTGCCCCGGAGCAGCATGGAGGTCTTTGCAGAACACAACCACCTTGCTAGTTCATAGGATGTAATTGATATCCCAGGATATAAATTCTTCCTGTAAAGGGAAATTTGTTTATATATACATTTTCCTTGAGTTTTGAAGATTCAGGGCGATATTGTTCAAAAATGTGGGTTTGAATTGAACAGAACATATGCTGAATGCTTTCAATTGTCTGTCACTCATGAACAAGAGTCATTTTGACTAAAATATACTTTTAATTGAATTGAATTGACACCGCGTTCTCTGAAAGACAAATGGTTAGAAATAGCCCAATCACAGTAAAATACAAAACTTGAAGTTAGAGCTATAGCGAGCGTTTCAGAACTGGCATCGCAGCTTTATGCACGCCGGCAAAGATCAGTCATAACTGAAACGAATACCAACGCAGGCGTTGAATGCCTTTTGGCACACTGCTCGTGCAGTCTTCTTCTGTTCTGTTCATGTAGTGTTCTCGTGCAGGTGTAAAAACTCTGAACTAAGCACCCAGGTAAACCGTAGTCAATGAAGGCAAGAATCGCAGTAAGATTAACCGTTTACTGTTCACTCTCCCACATTAACGAATGGTGAAAACTGTTGATAAAATAATACAAAATATATAAAGTATTTGTTTCCTTCTTGGCATCACATTTACATCATAAATGCTTGTAAAAGTAAAACTAAAACAAACTATATTACACTAAAATCTCGTTAAAGTAAAACATACAGTCAGAATCTACCTACGCCTTCAACTAGTTTTATATAGACTACATCACAAACTTTCCAGCAACGCTTTCAATAGCACAAGAAAATAAACTTATCAACCGTCATTACTTTTAACAGAATCAGCGTTAACATTTTTTCTCCAAAATATCGATCGTCTTGTGAACTTAAGGCGTTGCTTCTATGATATTTCTTAGTGCGCAGAAATGGAACTTTTCTCGCACTGATTCTGCATATACGAGCCCCCGGCTTCCCGTTTCTCCAAACCGGTATTTACCCACAAGACGCGGCGAAACCGGATATGACGTCATCGTATGGGGCGCGATACATTACAGACAATGAATTTACTTCCAACAACTGCAACGAGGTATTCAACCTTAACTTTAACTAGAAAATACTTGCAAACGAATTACTAAGCGAAACTGTAATAAAGCTAAACAAATGCCTTAAAGGCAACACACCTTTGTAAGGTCAGTATGAACATGATACAAATTTCAGTCTCTAGATCACTCTTTAGGTAGAAGCAGATCAACTTCTGCAACTGGACTTTAATGAGTTATCACATCGCCTTGGTCAGAAGTTTTCAACTCGACCTTCCTGACATGTCCATCCCTACTAGGGAATGCGGCAGTGATTCTGGCCATTGGCCAGCAGTTGCGGGCGATTTGCTTGTCCCTGAGCAGGACTAAGTCTCCAACCTGAAGATTCCTGCAAGGTTCTGTCACTTTTGGCTGTGTTGCAACAAAGGCAGGTATTCATGGCTCCATCGGGACCAGAACTGATTTGCGAGAGCCTGAACCTCTATCCATTGCTTTCTGTACAAGTCCTTATCCGGGAAGTTCTCAGGTGGACGGGGTGCTCCTGTCTTCTGCGTAAGGAGCATTAATGGAGAGATTATGAAGGGGCTTTGCGGGTCGGAAGAGACAGGTCGTGCATTTATAATGGTTGTGACCTCTGCCATTAGTGTGAACAGTACTTCGTGGGTCAGTTGGGTGCGTTGCTGCAGAAACATTAAATCCAGGATCCTTCTGGCGATGCCAATCATCCGCTCCCATGAGCCTCCCAGGTGAGAGGCTTGTGGTGTGCTGAATTCCCAGTTGCATCCCTGCTCACTAAGGTACTTTTGCACCGTTTTGTCTATCCTGAGCTCCTTGGACGCTCCAACAAAGTTCGTGCCGCAATCAGACCTTAACTGTTTGCAGGGCCTCTTAGTGCAAAGAAGCGCCTGACAGCGTTAATGCAGCTGGATGAATCCAAAGATTCGATGACCTCAATGTGTACCGTTCTTGAACTCATGCAGCTGAACATGATGGCCCACCGTTTGCTCTCTGGTTGTCCTCCTCTGGTGCGTCTAGAGGTGATGCTCCAAGGACCAATTACATCGAGCTCAAAATATGTAAAAGGAGGACAGGCGTTCTGGTGGGAGGTCCGCCGTACGTTAAGATTCCAGCTTCCCTCGCAATTTCCGGCAGGTTACACATTTGTGAAGTACTGAATTGATCAGTCTTTTGCCTCCCAAGATCCACAGTCCCGCTGCCCTGATTGCTCCCTCCGTCAGGTGACCGCCCGGATGCCTTACCTGTTCATGGCGATGGCGTGTGAGCAGTAAGGACACATGGCTGTCTTTAGGCAGGATTATTGGGCTCTTTTCTGTAGCTGAGAGGTGAGAGTGTGTTAATCGGCCTCCAATACAAATGACGTCATTCTTCAGAATCGGGCTGAGTTTCCTCAGAGAGCTGTCCTTCGGTTTTGGATAACTAGCTTGGAGGGCCGAAAACTCCTTTGCAAAAGTTGTTCTTTGAATTGCTTTAAAGATGACGTCCTTTGCCTGGGCCAATTCGTCCGCAGTGCGAGGTAAGTTACATTTGTGCCATCCCTTGCATTTACTATTTCGGGATGAATGTTTGTGGGATCTGGCCATGTGAATGAGGAACACGAGTCCTCTCACTAAGGATTTCCAAGTGGAGAACCGCTGAAAGCGTTCGGTGGTACGTATGATTATTCCAGGAAGATGACACCGGTTTGTATTCGCGGCCGAATTTCAGAAACCCTTTCGTGTTCGATCAGTTCAAATATCTAGCTCGTTTGAGTTTTTTTCCGCTGGTGTAAACGATTTATTAACGTACTCAAGTTTGAGCGAAGATGACTGTCCCAGTTCTTCTCAGTTACTTTGCTACACTTCTTAAAGCCTTGTTGTGCTTCCTTGATACACATGAAGCTTGTGCAGGGTTGAAAAATTGAATGGCGGCCACTCTTTAGCACGTTGGTCTTGAGTGTATTAACTGTCGGTTTGTGTACATTGCCAAGGCACACCTCTCCTATCACCACCCAGCCCAGATCCAGGCGTTGGGCAAAGGGGGCGTCGTGTGGTCCATTGACATGCTGCCTGACCTTGTGCACCTGGAGAACGCCTTTTCCAAGTAGCAGGAGTATTTCTGCTACTGGGTCCAGTTCTGCGATGTGTTTGGCAATGTGGCGGAGATGCGGCTGGAGTCGCACTGCGTTTGGCGTCGGAATCTCGGGAGGTTATTCATGATTTCATTGCACTCCAAGAGTGGAAGGAGACAGATGACAACTTTACCATCCATCGACTCGAGCTGGAAGCCTTCTGCCTTCATCCATATATTTCTACGCTGCCTGATCAAGTAGTATGGGAACTGAATACTCTCTATGTTGAACAAGTCGACGAACTCTGGTCTGACTAATGAGCGATTGTTCTGGTCGTCTAGAATTACATAGGCTTTGATGGCCTTGTCTTTGTCTCCCTTTCGGTATACCTTAGCGAGGCAGATCTTTGAGCAAGAACGACTTAATTGACCTTGACCACAAATTTCTGTGCAGCTGGAGCTCACAACAATTGTATTGGGGTGATCCTCTCCCTCACCACAGTCCTCTCATGAGGGTAAAGGAGCTTTGTCTGTTTGCGGTGACGGGTAGGGGTGCATGGCCCGATCGTGCTTGATGCTGTTACAGTCCGAGCACTTCACGGGGACCGGACACTCTCTAGCGACGTGAGAGGTGGAGGAACATCATTTAAAACATATCTTTTTCTCCTTGAGGAGAGCCATTCTTTCATCAAAGGGTTTTGTTTTAAACGTTCTGCATTTTTGAGGGGTTGTGGTTTGTTGTGCAATGGACAATTCTTGCTAGGTTCTTTGTTAGTTGTGGAGACCAGTTTTACGCACTGAGACGGGTTTATTAATGTTAAAATTATTCGAAGTGAATTTGACTGGCTTGGTGTGAATAGTATTGGTACCTGGGCTCATGAATCTTGGGTCATTCCGCTTCTTCGCCTCTTTGCACACAAACCTAGTGAAATACTTAAAGGGAGGGAATCTACCACCATTCTCTTCCTTGTAGGCTAATCCAACAGACACCCACCTTTCCTGCAGCCCAAATGGAAGTATGTCCACGATTGGTCTAATTCCGTATGAAGTATCTAGATATGACAGGCCAGTTAAATAGCCATCTTCTTTAACGCCTTTAATCTCCATGAGTAAATCTCCTAATTCTCTTAGCTTTGTGTGGTCCTTGGCTGACACCCTAGCAAAATTTTCCAACCTTCGGAATAGTGCCGTTTCAATAACTTCAGGAACCGCATAACACTCCCGACGTCTCTCCCATGCTTTGCTTAAAGCCAGCTTGGGGTTGTTGACGTACACTGAACGTATGCGTCTCACCTGTTTATATGATTCTTTTCCCAGCCATTTTGTCACAAGATCCAACTCTTGAGTTGCTGTGAGCTGGACACCGCCGGTTGCACTTGTAAATGAGGTGCACCATGCACGGTGATTTTCAGGCTTATTTTCAAACTGGTATAGCCCTGAAGTGACGAGATCTCGTCGTGCTAAATACTGTGCCAAAGGTTCAACTGCAAGTGGCATGCTGGCTGGGGGAATATTTTGGCGAGCATATGATTGAGCGTGTATATTCTTTATGGGATTTGCTGTTCTGACATCAGTCTTTACGTCTTCTCTTGCCAAATATGGTAAGCTTGGTATCGAGAAGTATTTATCGTCAGCCCTTTCATACTTGAGCTCGCAAGGTTGCAAAAGCATAAATTTTCTTCCTCGAATGGATGCGATGCGATTGGGCTTCTCTTTGACTCCTCATGGAATGGGACTTTAGCAAATAAGTATGGAGAGGAAGAACGAGTCTTGAGGTCGTTTTGAAATTGGACATATTGGCTAGTGCGCTCCAATCTTGTCCTGTCTGAAGTAGATTTTACTTCATCTAGAACATGCCTTTCTTCAGCGCATTCTAATATTTCTACTTCCACCCTGGCAGCATCAGCTTCTTGGTGGAGTGCCAGCAGTTCTAACTCTGTTTCTATCCTTACCTTTGCCAACTAGTTTTCGGCTTGACTGGCAGCCTCTTCCTTTTCTCTGGCAACCTTTTCCATTTTCAGTTTTGCTTCCTGTTCAGCGTATGACGCGCACACCTTGGGGGTTTCTGCTTTAGCTCTTGCGAGGCTGGCCTTGCTTGCTGATGCCCTACTGCTCCTGGCGCTGGATGGCAACCACTTGATCGCGTGGCCAACATATCATTTGTAGAATCACCTAGTAAAGCCGCGTTTTCACTGTAAAGATCAGTCATAACTGAAACGAATACCAACGCAGGCGTTGAATGCCTTTTGACACACTGCTCGTGCAGTCTTCTTCTGTTCTGCCCATGTAGTGTTCTCGTGCAAGTGTAAAGACTCTGAACTAAACACCCAGGTAAACCGTAGTCAATGAAGACAAGAATCGCAGTAAGATTAACCGTTTACTGTTCACTCTTCCACATTAACGAATGGTGAAAACTGTTGATAAAACAATACAAAATATATACAGTATTTGTTTCCTTCTTGGCATCACATTTACATCATAAATACTTGTAAAAGTAAAACTACAACAAACTATATTACATTAAAATCTCGTTAAAGTAAAACATACAGTCAGAATCTACCTACACCATCAACTAGTTTAAATAGATTCCAGCACAAACTTTCCAGCAACGCCTTCGATAGCACAAGAAAATAAACTTATCAACCGTCATTACTTTTAACAAAATCAGCGTTAACATTTTTACTTCAACATATCGATTATCTTATGAACTTAAGGCGTTGCTTCTATGAAGTTTCTTAGTGCGTAGAAACGGAACTTTTCTCGCACTGATTCTGCATACACTAGCCCCTACCTTCCCGCTTCTCCAAACCGGTATTTAGCCACAAGACGCGGCGAAACCGGGTATGACGTCATCGCATGCCGCGTTACATCACGGACAATGAATTTACTTCCAACAACTGCAACGAAGTATTCAACCTTAATTTAACTAGAAAATAGTTACAAACGAATTACTAAAGCGAAACTTTAATAAAGCTAAACAAATGCCTTAAGGTATCACAGCCCGCCTTTCCCTTCCATTGGTAATCACTGATGAAAGCGGGGAATTGATATATAAGAGAGCACACAGTATATCTGAATGACGTCAGATGGATTCAAAAATAAAGGTCAGCAGTCATTTCTGAAATGAAAGACGAACTTACCTAATAAATGTCGTGCAAGGGAGAATAAGGGTAACAAAATTCTAAACCACTTGCTTAGCATTTGGACAATAATGGTCAGTTAGGGACGGGTCTGATGGAGTTGAATCCAAACAAATGTGGGGGCTGCACTTGGAGTTCTAATGTAAGTGAAGGTATGCAATCAATGACACACCGTTAAACGATTTGTGCACTATTGTTTTACAGAGCAAACTGTCCGCCTAATTATATAGATAAGTGACAGTGTGTACGAAAGATGGCAGGATGTTAAAAGCGCATTAGGCATGTTTGCCTCCAGTGGACGGCTAGTGAGTGGGATAGCTAGGAATTCATATGAACTTTTAGCAGGATTTCAGTTGCAGTTTTGTATTCAATGACCATTCCCGGGAGGATAGGACATGGAACATTACAACACTTTACAAGCCCATCGGCCGACGACGTTGCACCGCCCTTTTAATCTACCCATCTATGATTTATCTAACGATCCGCTAAAACACAGCCTGCTTTTTTATCTAACCAATGGGCCTAACTCAGAGTTTTTAATTCCCCCAATGCATCTGCCTCTACAAACACGCCCAGCAGAACTTTCCGTGCTCCCAGCATTCTCTGTACAACGAACGTGCCTCTAAAAAAACCGTATAGTCCCTATGACGATAGGACACGGGAGCAGAATCGTCATTCAACCCATTACGTGAACTCCGCCATTCCATCATGACTGATCCCAGATCCCACTCACCCAATTCACCTGTCTTCTCGCCATATCCATTGATGATCTAACCGATCAGCAATGTTCCCGTCCAACTAGAATAGATCCTCCACGCTAACGCCGACTCAGTCAACTTCTGTATCAAACTTCCAATCCCATCCTCATTACCACAACCAAGCCATTTTTAAAAGTCTCAAAGAACAGTGGTTTCGGAACAGATTTCCCTGAAGAAACCAGTGGTACTTTCTAACTACAACCATCCTCTGACTTCTCTGCGAAAGCTAATTCTGTATCCACACAACCACATTTTTCGGCAGCATGCCCCCCGTATTTATAAATGACCCTACAATGGGGAACCCTATCAAACGCCTAACTAATGTCCGGATCTACTGCTCTACACTCATCAATGTGCTTCGTCACATCATCACAGAATGCGTCAGGCTCGTGATTCATGACTTGATCCTTAGAAAACCATGTTGACTATTCTTAATCCGACCATATTTCTCCAAATACTAGTAAATCCTGTCTGTCAGTAATTCAGTCACCGCTGAAATAAGACTCTAGTCTGTAGTTCTCCGTGTTATCTTCTCCACATTTCCTGAGCAGAGGAATACCATTTGCCACCCTCCAGTTGTCTGGTACTTCTCCTATGGCAATCCAGTACGCGGCAGATTTTGATGAAATGCTTTAAAAGTATTTTGCTTTAAAAGTATTGAGGGACCAGGTGAGACCAGGTCTGAATTACAAGCTGTGACGAAGAAAACAGGGAAACAGGGAATCGATCTACAGAACCAGTAGTTCAGGAAATCCTGTCATTTTCGGATACGGGATTGCAGAATGTGAAAGTAGAGCCACAGAGGAATAATCGACCGTCTGAAATGTGTAGACATGGGTGGGGGGGGGGGGGGGTGTTGGCATGATGCACCTACTTTGCTTTAACCAACTCTCTCCGTGCTTTTCCGCATGGAAAGTGGCTCAATGATTGAATCGGGCACCTGAGTTCGGACATCACGTGATGAAACTAGTGCGATGGGTGTCTTGACTGCGGACGATTCCACCCTCGCAACTAATCGGGCCAAAACAGTAATTTTTGGACGCGTTTTGAAGCTTACTGTGTGGAATATGGGGCTCCCATTACTGCGTCACAGTGAAGAGATTCCCCGTCAAACCGGTATCTGTTTGTCTATAAAATGTAATGAAAATACTGCCCCCTTGATCTGGATATTGTGGTATCATGTTCGTATCCAACTTGTTCTGTTGCAACTGTTACGTATTCAGGCAACAATAAATATATGTGAGTTAGGCAAGGGTTTGTATAACAAATAACACGTTTATTAAACACTGAAAACAAACCCCCCAAAAGTAAACAAATCATTAACGTAACCGGAAATCAGCTGCTGTGCAGCAGCTTGAACAGTTCTTAAAGCGATGTTGCAAAAACTGATCTTTAAAGTGGTATTGCCAAAAGTTCAAAATGCTCACAGTCTATTTAAAAGGAGAGACTTCATAAGACGATTTAAAATCTCTTTCACGTCGTTTTTCTTCAGTTTCCAAAGTCGAACTCTTCCCACGAAGAATGTTATGAAACGTAACGGCTTAAAGGCACTGGCCTTTCCTTCCACACTGTCCTCAATCTTTTCTACTACCCAGCAGAGATTAACACGAGAACAGTCAACGAATTCCTTCCGAATAAGGATCAAACAAGGTCGAACCTGTTTCACCGTCGAATTTCGATTCTCCTCGATCTTTAACTCCCGAACTCCGATCTTCACTCTCCACTGATTCTTAACCTACAGTATTGTAAAGAAACTGCTGGCAATGACCTTTTAAACTTTAGGCATTATATAAAACTTCATTTTTCAACTACACTACGTCATCACATTAAATCACGCAGTGGCATGAAGTCAACATGGTAAATTCAGCCACGAACTGCCCCACCTCACAGGGAGGGGTCCTCCTCTTATACCCGTAAAAAAAACCTGTCACATGATCTCTACTGGCGGGAAAAATGACGTCACTCCACCAACACAAGACCATTACCTCAAGTCCAGTATAGCTTGAACCCCAGTCACGTGACAAGGGTACCACTGTCACGTGTCACGAGTACGTAACACAACCCCTTCATTTACCCCGTTTCATGTATCCCTCGACGTTACAGCAGAAGTTGGTAAATTAACTCTATTCTGGACACTGTTTATTCCGTTTACAATCCAGATTGGTTCTCTGCCCAATTTACTTGTCCAGCGATTTCCAATTCTTTCCTCGAATACAATTTACGTTAACCTCTACATGCGAAACTCGGGGTGATTTGCCCATTATTTACTGATAGTGATGCAAAATATGTCCCTGCACTCTAATTGACTGAAAATTGACTGAAATTTTTAGTTTGGAAAACACTCCCTCATATTCCAGGTATCACTCCCGAAATGTTTTATTTTTCTAAGTGGGCCATCCGACACTGAGTGCAGCGCAACTCTCGACAATGGCAGGAAGAGAGTTGGTTCCATGTCGGAATCTGATCCAAGTTCTCAGCGGCACGGGGATGAACGAGAAAGATTCAAATGTGTTGACATTTCAACATAACATATTTTTGTTTCCGTTCCGTGATGTTCTATTATTGACGTGTCCAAAGCCAGACTGAAATGCTCAACAATCACAGACGCTTTGTCGGCCCACGGTGCTGAAGTCCAAGATGCTAAAAGCGTCTCCCTCATTCCTCCGTCTGGTCGCCATTTCTCTGTCGGGTGTATTGATGATTCACCTTTGATCCTCTCTCTTTTGTTCGGATGATCCTGTTGACCCTGTTCTGTGGATTCCATATGTGATTCCATATTTCTGCCAATATGCTGATATTTTATGACTATTCCTGAAACGGACATGGTCTGAATTGATAAAGTGTGACAGCTTATGTGTTATTTTGAGGTGCACCACCGTCGTGAGGCGTTGCGTAATTAAAGGGTCTTTCTCATTCATGTAAAATCCATCACTATTCGGAGCTGAAAATAAAATGAGAGTGATTTTTGTTCTGAATTTTATTCCTCCTGAAACAGTGATTAACGATGATTTTCTTCTTTTCACATTTATCCGAGAACGGAATCTCCAAATACACGTACGGCCTGAATTATTTCTCAGTGATTTACTCTGCGTGCGACTCCATCCATTTCAAATATTTCAAACACAATTAATTCAGCAGTTGGTGAAAATACAATGCAACACACACACACACACACACACACACACACACACACACACACACACACACACACACACACACACACACACACACACACACACACACACAAACACTTGACGTATCGGGCCGAGATCATTCTTCAGTTCTAGAAAGTAAGAGGGAAGACGCCTGAATAAAATGACGTGAGGAGCGGATAGGTGATGGATGAAGCCAGAGTAGTGAGTAGAGGAAGACCGGAGAGGGAGGGATCTTTTTTATCGACATTCATGACACCAGGTTGGAGGCTACCTTGACGGAAAAATAAGTCGTCGCTCCCCCGTCTTGAGGTCAGCCTCACCGTGGCACAAAAGGAAGCAACGGATCGAAAATGTCCGATCGGGAATGGGAATCAGAATTAAAATGTTTGAACGCCGCGAAACTCCGCTCTTCACGGATGGAGCGTTGGTGGTCGACCAAATGAGTCTCAGTTTATCACGGGTCTCACCAATGTAGAGTAGTCCGTACCAGGAGTTCCAGGCACAACAGAATATAACCATATAACCATATAACAATCACAGCACGGAAACAGGCCATTCCGGCCCTCCTAGTCCGTGCCGAACTCTTAATCTCACCTAGTCCCACCTACCCGCACTCAGGCAATAACCCTCCACTCCTTTCCTATCCATATACCTATCCAATTTTACCTTAAATGACACAACTGAACTGGCCTCTACTACTTCTACAGGAAGCTCATTCCACACAGCTATCACTCTCTGAGTAAAGAAATACCCCCTCGTGTTTCCCTTAAACTTTTGCCCCCTAACTCTCAAATCATGTCCTCTCGTTTGAATCTCCCCTACTCTCAATGGAAACAGCCTATTCACGTCAACTCTATCTATCCCTCTCAACATTTTAAATACCTCGATCAAATCCCCCCTCAACCTTCTACGCTCCAATGAATAGAGACCTAACTTGTTCAACCTTTCTATGTAACTTAAGTGCTGAAACCCAGGTAACATCCTAGTAAATCGTCTCTGCACTCTCTCTAATTTATTGATATCTTTCCTATAATTCGGTGACCAGAACTGTACACAATATTCCAAATTTGGCCTTACCA
Organism: Hemitrygon akajei; assembly: GCF_048418815.1. Classification (NCBI taxonomy): domain Eukaryota; kingdom Metazoa; phylum Chordata; class Chondrichthyes; order Myliobatiformes; family Dasyatidae; genus Hemitrygon; species Hemitrygon akajei. The sequence continues at coordinate 2,987,648 of NW_027331935.1, forward strand.
ATGCCTTGTACAATTTTAACATTACATCCCAACTTCTGTACTCAATGCTCTGATTTATAAAGGCCAGCGTTCCAAAAGCCTTCTTCACCACCCTATCTACATGAGACTCCACCTTCAGGGAACTATGCACTGTTATTCCTAGATCTCTCTGTTCCACTGCATTCCTCAATGCCCTACCATTTACCCTGTATGTTCTATTTGGATTATTCCTGCCAAAATGTAGAACCTCACACTTCTCAGCATTAAACTCCATCTGCCAACGTTCAGCCCATTCTTCTAACCGGCATAAATCTCCCTGCAAGCTTTGAAAACCCACCTCATTATCCACAACACCTCCTACCTTAGTATCATCAGCATACTTACTAATCCAATTTACCACCCCATCATCCAGATCATTTATGTATATTACAAACAACATTGGGCCCAAAACAGATCCCTGAGGCACCCCGCTAGTCACCGGCCTCCATCCCGATAAACAATTATCCACCACTACTCTCTGGCATCTCCCATCTAGCCACTGTTGAATCCATTTTATTACTCCAGCATTAATACCTAACGACTGAACCTTCTTAACTAACCTTCCATGTGGAACTTTGTCAAAGGCCTTGCTGAAGTCCATATAGACTACATCCACTGCCTTACCCTCGTCAACATTCCTCGTAACTACTTCAAAAAATTCAATAAGGTTTGTCAAACATGACCTTCCACGCACAAATCCATGCTGGCTACTCCTAATCAGATCCTGTCTATCCAGATAATTATAAATACTATCTCTAAGAATACTTTCCATTAATTTACCCACCACTGATGTCAAACTGACAGGTCTATAATTGCCAGGCTTACTTCTAGAACCCTTTTTAAACAATGGAACCACATGAGCAATACGCCAATCCTCCGGCACAATCCCTGTTTCTAATGACATCTGAAAGATCTCCGTCAGAGCTCCTGCTATCTCTACACAAACTTCCCTCAAGGTCCTGGGGAATATCCGGTCAGGACCCGGAGATTTATCCACTTTTAAATTTCTTAAAAGCGCCAGTACTTCCACCTCTTTAATTGTCATAGGTTCAATAACTTCCTTACTTGTTTCCCACACCTTACACCATTCAATATCCTTCTCCTTAGTGAATACCGAAGAGAAGAAATCGTTCAAAATCTCTCCCATCTCCCTCAGAAGACCACAGGAGATTCGCAGGTGAAGTGCTCCCTCACCTGGAAGAACTATTTGGGGCCCGGACTAATGGACAGAGAGAAGATGAATGCTCCGTTGTACCTCTTTGGGTACTTGCAGGTATAAGCCGCGCAGGGGTGATAGATGCGGAGGGCTGAATGAAACCGAGGATTATGGAGGGAACGATCCCGGTGTAAAGCGTAGAGATGGGGTTGTGAGGTAGTGATATCTTTGTTCCATTCTGTTCCAGATAGCCATCACCCCATACAATGCCCATAACAGGGTGAAATTTTCCGAGACGACCAGTAGTAAAACGGGGGATTTTCTGCGGCTCCGTATCTCCGGGTGTAAGGAACTCTGATCCTTGTCGTGACACCGGAGTCTCCCGCGGGCTCTACTGACCATTTAATTTTTCAAGATGGTAAAAGCATTGAGCAGGATAACGACGACGAATGGGATAATAGTTTACAAGACGGAACGATGAGCATCGATTACTGTCCAGAGCAGTGAACCCATAATTCCCACCTTTGCATGGAAGGCCACCCTATGATAGAGGAAGCATAGATATTTTGGACCATGAAGAACCAAAAATCGATCAATGGTGTAAGCGACCGTGAACTAAACAGAACAATCTGTGGCGGAGTATAGTTAGAAGACGTGGGTTCTACACAAGCGGACGTAAAGCAGGAAAGGAAAGTCCTTCAGCGAGCTCAGTCGGGTTTCGAACATTAACTTAGTCAGCTTATTTTGTCGGGTGCTATTAGCCCGTCCACTATTCCTGCAGCCTTCGGGTGGTAGGCACAGTGAAACTGCGGTTAAATGTGCAACTCTCGCATAGATCTTTATGTATTTTCAACGCAAAATGAGGGCCATTGTCCGAACTTATCTGTCTGGGTACCCCGAATCTTGGTATAATCTCTGTAAGCAACACCCTTACCACCGTGGAAGCTTTATTATTGGCAGTCGGAAAGGCTTCAATCCATCTACTGAACACATCTACAATTACTAAACAATATTGATAACAGTGTACACGCGGTAACTCAATAAAATCAAGCTGAATGCATTCAAAAGGACCACTTGATAAGGGAGATTTTCCCTTGGGCACATTATACTCCTTTTCCCAGGTTTGTATTTTGGCAGATCAAACAGGCTTGTACTTTTGTTGTGGCAGCCTCCTCCAGCCTCGAATGCCACCAACTGTGGAGCAAAATATTACTCATTCCCTTCTTGGCAAGGTGGGTGTCCGTATGCAGGCAATCAATAAACAGCGGTAAGAAAGCTTCAGGAATACAAACTTGGCCAACTGGGGTCTGCCAGAGGCCTGTTGACACCGTATGCGCACATCCGTGTGTCTTCCAGAACTGTTTTTCTAAATCAAGGGCGTCCCCCTGGAGCTTTTGAATTGTAACCCTGTCTAGAGCACCCGGCGCGGGTGGCGATATAATCGTGATTAAAGCCAATTGCTCAGTAGTGGAAACTATGATAGTCGCCTCCTGTGCAGCCTGTTTAGCTGCCAAGTCGGCCCTGCTGTGGACTTTATTCACTGCAGAGTTGTCTTTTAGGTGAGCCGAACATTTAAGAATGGCCAATTTTTCGGGGAGGAGATTCTTTACATACATGGCATTCGGGATGAGGATCCCGGAGGAGGTGAGAAATCCCCGCTGTGCCCAGAGTTGTACAAAATCATGGGTCACCCCAAATGCGTAGCGAGAGTCTGTATAAACATTGGCCCTTTTGTCCTTAGCTAAAATGTCGCGAATGAGAGTAAAAAGTTCTGCTTTTTGGGCAGAGACTGGGGCTGGAGAGCGCCAATTTCGAGCGTGTGCTCGTCGTCGACAATGGCGTAGCCGCAGAGGCGTTCCCCGGTTTCAGAGACCGTGGAAGCACCATCCACGTAAAGGGCAAGTTTATGGATTAGCCATATCTGGGAGGTCGGAGCGTGGTGAACTGAGAAAATGGTTCTGTAACAGACAGTCATGAGCGGGCTCAGTCAGCTCAACGGGGGTCGTCTCCAAAAATGTAGCGGGGTTAATGGCATTACAGTATGCAAAGGCAAGGAGTGGGTTATTAAGTAATGCTATTTCATAGCGACTTAGTCTGGCCTGTGTGAAATGTCGGTCTGGTGGGAGGTCAGCAAGGCTGCAATGGCATGGGAGAGTGATGTTGGAAGCAGCCATAACTAGTAAGTAAATGGCTGGGAACATCTGTGAGCAAGGGGGTAATCCCTGCACTACAGGGTCTAACTTGGCGGAATAATAGGCAACAGGCTTATGCCTGTCCTCATGAGTCTGAATGAGAACTATAGAGGCGCAGCCATCTAAAACATTCACAAAAAGCTGGAACGGACTGTCATAGAGCGGGCGACCAAGAGCAGGCGCCCTTGAGAGCGATTTCTTCAATTCCTCAAAGGCCTCTTTCTGTTGCTCAGTCAGTTCCCGGGGCACCTTAAGCGCGCTAGACGCCAGGGGGCTCAAATGCCTCGTATATAGGGCGACATGCGAATCCACTACCGACAAGAGCTAACCAGGCCAAGGAAAGCACTCATGGCTTTCGGCGTAATGGGCGGGATGGGGGGGGGGTGGTGTCGCAAGGATCGGGGTTACACTTTCAGGAGTGAGCTGCCTTTCGGTTGTGCTCATAAGGGTTCCCAGAAATTTCACTTGCCGTTAGGTTCTCTTTACTTTTTGGGGAGGAAGCACGTAACTCCTTGAGAGCAGGGCATTCAGAAGTGTCTTGCTGTCTTGCTCATTTGCTGTTTCTGACAGGATTGCCAGTCGGAAGTCGTCTACATAGTTTATTACTGTATAGACCCCCTCCCTCCCCCCCCGGAAATTGTAAATCTCTAAGTTGCCTATGCAATATCTGCGAGAAAATAGTTGGCGAGTGCACGGACCCTCGGGGTAACCTAGTTCGAGTGTACAGCTGATCTTGAAGGTAAATGCAAAAAGGTATTCCGACTCAGGTGCCAGGGGTATCGCAAAAAAATCATGCTGCAGATTTACTGTGGTAAAGATTCGGGAATCCGGTGGAATGCTGCTTAAAATCGTAGCGGGATTTGGGACTACCGGATGTATGGGCTGCACAATTTCATTGATCTTACGGAAATCCTGTACTAACCGCCACTCTGGCCTTCCCGGTTTTGGAACCGGCAAGATAGGAGTATTGCAAAGGGACTGGCACGGGACTAGAATGCCCTGCTTACAAAAGGATTCTATGAGATGGGTGATACCGTTAACCGCATCCTACCGGAAAATTCCGCTTACGTCGTGGTTTCCTGGTCCCTGGCTGTTTATTACCCTTCCGCTGCCTCAACTGTCCCCTCGTGCGGGTGACCCTGGGCTTGGTCGGGGTGAGTTGGGATTATCCTGGGGCAACCGCGTAGGTGGAGCATACAGAGGTGGCGGTGTCGTGGGCTGGGGTCGCCAGGCTTCCTCCTCCTCCTCAGTCTCATTATCATCGAACAGTATGGGCAGTGCAGCCCTGACAATTTCTGCACTTGTCTTCCACAGGGTCCTAGTGAACAACTTGTCAGGCCCTGGGGATTTATCCACGCTAATTTGCCTTAAGACAACTAATACCTCCACCTCTGTAATCTGTACAGGGTCCATGAAGTTGATGCTGCGTTGCCTCACATCTATAGACTCTATGTCCATCTCCTGAGTAAATACGAATGCAAAACTACTATTTAAAACTTTCCACACCTATTTTGTCTCCGGTATAGATTACCATTCTGATCGTCCAGAGGGGGCATGTTTCTGTTCTGACCTTCTCCATGTTTCTGTGACAGAGAAGCAGGCCAAACTTGACTGGAGGGGGAATCTGGTAGGAGTGACGACGGAGCAGCAATGGCTGGAGTTTCTGGCATACATCCCAGAGAAGTAAAAGCAGTCGAAAGGCAGGAAGACAAAACCGTGGCTGAAATGAGAAGCCAGAGCGAACATAAAAGCCAAAACGAGGGAAAACAAAAGAGCCATGACCATTGGGAAGCTTTTAGAAACTAACGGAAGATGACTACAAAAATATATCAGATAAGCTCAGGGCGTGGAATTATGATATTGTAGTCATTAATGAGTCTTGGTTGCACCAAACAGCCAGAAGCATTCAGCGTAACAAAATATCCAGGGCCTCAGGATCTCTTGAAAACCAAAGTTCCCTGCACCAGTTACCATTCAACTTTTATATGGCAGGCAAATACAAACTCTACAACACCAAAATTTCATTTCTGAAGAACTGCCACTTACCATGTACTCCTTTACAGAAACCATCCTGTCCCAATTCACACTTGTCAGATCCTTAAAATTGACCTTCCTCCAATTTAGAATCTCAAGAGAAGTCCAGGCCTCTGCTTTTCCATATTTACTTGGAATCTGATGGCATTATGATTACTAGATAGAAAATGTTCCCATACACTAATTTCTGTCACTAGCCCTGGATCGTTTCCTAATAGCCTATTGTATACTTCCACTTTGGATATTCTACATGCTGATTAAGGGCATATTTGACAAACTATACCCCACCTCGTCCTTTGCAGTATGGGAGTCCTTGTCAATATATGGAAAGTTAAAATCACTCACTTTATGAAGCATTGTTACCTGCATAGTCTGCGATCTCTCTACAATTATGTTCCTCTAAATCTCACAGGCTGTTGGGTGCAACCAAGTTGCAGAAATGGCTACAATATCATAATTCCATCCCCTGACGTCTGAACATCTGTCTTGTTTCAACAAAATAACCTCTTCCTCATTGTCACAAAAACAAAGAAGCTGATTGTGGACTACAGGAGGAATGGAGACAGGCTAACCCCTATTTACATCAATGAGTCTGGAGTTGAGAAGGTGATCAACTTTAAGTTCCACAGCATAAACATCACCAAGGATCTCGCATGGTCTGTACACACCGGCTGTGTGGTGAAAAAAGACACACCAGTGCCTCTTTCACCTCAGACCGTTGAAAAGTTTGAAATGGGGCCCAAATCCTAAGAACGTACTACAGGGTCACAATTGAGAGCATCCTGACTGGCTGCTTCACTGCCTGGTATCGGAACTGTACCTCCCTCAAACGCAGCACTCTGCAGAGAGTGGTGCGGACAGCCCAGGGCATCTATTGATGTGCAATTCCCACTGTTCAGGACATTTACAATACCAGGTGTGGAAAAATGGCCCGAAGCATCACCGGGGGCCTGTCACCCCAACCACAAACTGTTCCAGCTTCTACCATCCTGGAAGCTGTACCGCAACTTAAAATCCAGGACAACCGGCATTGGGACAGCTCCTTCCAGCAGGCCATCAGACTGATTAATTCAAGTTGATATAATTGTATTTCTATGTTACATTGACTGTCCCGTTGCACAGACTATTTATTTTAAATTATCATAAATTGCACATTGAGAAGGAGACGTAATGTAAAAATACCTAGGTTGTTGGGTAGAAAACACAGAAAGCAGCTCCCATAAACCATATACTCAATATCAACAGGCATTCTACACATTTAATATAAAGAACAACCCTCCTAAAAATGCAGATATAAACACAAGAGACTGTACAGTTGCTGTTAATGTTGATATACTCAGGCGCACACAGATACACATAAGATGCTGGAGGAACTAAGTTTAGGCAGCAACTAAGTAGAGGAGTACACAGTCTTGCCATGCTGCTGGGATTCGGCCTAAAGGTTGTCCCTTTATTTCTCTCCACATTTGCAGCCTGATCAGCTGGTTTTCTCCAGTATTTTGCAGAAATTAACCACCCTAACCCTAACGCTAACCATTTCTCCTACAACCTAGAGGTGTCCAATTCCCGGTAGCGCCTGACTGTTACGTCTCCTGTATGAGCTGAAGGTCATCGAGCTGTTGCTCCCGTTTCTTAAAAAGCTCTGTGAAGAGCTCCAACTGATTATCTGGGAGACTGGATGTTTCCTAGAATTGCCAGCATTTTGTTTTTATTTTAAATTAAACGATGCACAGCTATTGACCGATTTCAAGATCCACAACAGACATCAAACAGGAAATGTGCAAGTTTCATTTAACTCAGTTCTATGTTTATATACACTAATTGCTATATATTCCTCCGGCCTCACTGGACAGGAACACCGAAACTAACCCAAGTGAGAAAGAGCCGTAGGTGGCCATTCAGCCCCTCCAACCATCAACAAGATGTTTGCTGCTCTCCTATCTCAGGCACATGTTTCTGTTCGATCCTCATTTCCTCGATTTCTTCGGTCTCCACACATCTGCCGGCCTCCGTTTTATGTAAGGAGAATCACCGAGTCTTCATCGCCCTCTGTGCTGGGGATTTATAGGCATTCACCACCCTCGGGTTGGAGACATTTCCCCACATTTCAGTCCCGGACAGTCCACCCCTTTTTCAGAGACTGGGATCCCTGGTTTAACCGGTAATGATGTTGTGCATTTCAATGTGTCATCTCTCAGTCCTCGATTCTCTAAATGAAAGGGTTATCGCATTTCATCTCTCTTCATATGATGACCCCACCACTCCAGGGATCAGACTGGTGAATCTTCATTGCACTCTCTATAACAAATACTCTCTAACCTCTTTGTTAATCAACTATGAAATTAATTACCGTCTTCTGCAGAAGATTTGTTCATACCTCCCCCATCACATGGATCCACCTCTCACTCCTCAGCTTTTCCCCATCCCCACCCCTCACCTCTTTTCTGTACTATTTCCCTTCTACTGTCAGTCCAGAGGGAAAGTCTCAACTCGAAATGTTAACTGTCCATTTCTGTCCACAGATGCTGCCTGACACACTCCGGTAGTTTGTTCTTTGCTCTATAGAACCCGTGTTAGTATGCGGAGCAGGATTTTACTCAATATTCCAGGTACAATCTTAACAAAGCCCAAAAAAAGTAGTTAAAATCATTTTCCAATGGTTAACCAATCAAATCTCAATTGCCTACAAAATGTCTATAATTCAATTTTCCTGATATTCGTGTGCCCACCGAAACGTTTCCGGAAAGCTCCCAATGTGTTTGCCTCCACCATCACCCCAAAGAGCACCTTCCAGCGACTCACCACTCTCTGTGTAAGAAACACTTGCTCCTGACATCTCCTTTAAAATGTCCCCCTCGCACCTTAAATGCATGGCCTCTGGTGTTAGACATTTCTACCATTGTAAAACAAGATATAGTCTGTCTATCTATGCCACTCATAATTTCATAAACCTCTTTCAAGGCTCACACCAGCCCATACCGCTCCAGAGAAAACACCTCAAATTTGTGCAATCTGTCGTTATAGATCCTGCCCTATAATTCAGCCAATATCCTGGTAAACCTCTTCTGCACCTTCTTCAAAGCCTCAACATCCTTCCTAGAATGGGGCGATCAGTACTGTACGAAATACAGATGTGGAGTAACTAGTTTCATAAAGCTGCGACAACTTCCCGACTTTTGAACTGAATTCTTCGTGTAATAAAGTTAAGCATGCCATTTGCCTTTTTAATGACCTCATCAATCTATGCAGTCACTTTCAGAGAGCAATCCATTTGGACTCCAAGATCTCTGTGCTCATCGACACTGCTAAGGGTCTTGGATTTACATTCGACTTACCGAGGTGCCAAGGTGATCATCACTACTCAAATCTCACTGAGATTCCTCAGGTCCTGTTGAATTTGTGGTCAAGTGCACAAGTACGGGAAGGTACAGGTACAGAGAAACGCTGACTTGCAGCAGAATCACAGGCAAGTACATTCAGATAACACAGAGAACATAAATTATACAATTCTCTGTCAGTAACAATAAAAAATAGCAGTTTACGTCATTCAAGTATATAAATATACACCTTGTGTCGATAACAGAAATGTCCAATTTCCTCTCTCAGCCAAATTATTGACAGTTTAGGAACAATTGGAATCCAAGAGCCGGTCCCTACAACACCCGTTGGAAAATCCTGAAGGCCCACGAATGGTGTAGTTAGTCATTCTCTTTAACCACACAGACAACAGGAACAGTAGCCGGCCACTCGCCCCCTCCAGCCCGTTCTGTCAATCATTAAGACCCCAGGCCAGTCCATTATTGACCATCTCTCCCAACATCACTACTATCCTCCTTTTCCCCAGACTATTGGACCCAATTTTAGGTAAACAGTCTGCCAGTGTTTGACCCCAATGTGGCGAATCCCTCTGCTCCTCACCACCGTAGGCTCAGACATTTCTACAGTTGAGGCCTCCTTGTCCCCTCCGGTACAGACATCTTGTTCGCCCTCTCTCACACCATCTTTATCCTTTCAATAAAATTCCCCCTCACACTCCTTCTTCTGCCGTGATCCCTCCCACCCCGGGGAGCCGGCATCAAACCGATGGGCCGAGCAGTCTGCTCCTATCTCTCAGTGGCATGTCAGACACAGACATGAGCCGGTCAGCGCGTGTATGACGTAAGCTACCGCACACCTGGCTTCAAATCCCGGTGTGAGGTGCGGGGGGCACTTATATCTTAAAATACCTGAATGGACGTTTAATTTGATTTCAGAGGGAAATCAAAATCAATCATGGGATTCACCCGGCTGCGCAGAGTTACTGGTGGAGTGGGCAGCGTGCTGTTTGTCTCGAGTTGGGTCACAAAACCATAACTTTTTGGGCGAGGACTTTTAAGGCTGATCTTGTGGGTATCTAATCAGTGTAGTGTCTCGCTGTTCAGTATTTTGAAAAACTACTGTTTTACTAATGCAAACTAGAATTGCCAGCAGGTCTACACACGGTGTATTAAACAGAAGACACTGCTGTCTTGAAATCCTGGTAAACTAAATATCTGACAATGTGGACCATAGGTAACCCTTCCTCTGAAAGTCAGGGGATCATTCAGACAGCTGGTCGCTGAGAGGAATTATGTTTGTTGGTTGTTAAAGTTCGCCCTGACTCGGATGGATGGAGTTGATGTGGAGGTCGGGAGTGTTACAGAGAAAGGGCCCAATAGCCGAGCCCTCGCCTTGTCCCTCCGGCTTCCCAACAATGGTGAAGATGTGAGGACCTCCCGCCACCGGGGTGCTTCGCGGGGATCTCTTCTTAATTACCCAGGAATAATCTGACAGTATGGATACGATTTCAATATACATAGAATTATCAACATCCAGCCAATCATTTATTTTAACTGATTCCGCCCACTGCCCAAAAGGGGGTTCTCGCGGATCATTCGTAGCCATGGCAATACATAAATTGAGGGCATAACTCAGCAGGCCTGGCAGCATTTGTGGAGGAAAGTAAACAGTCGAAACATTCGGGCCGAAAAACTTCATCAGTACTGGAAAGGGAGTGGGAAGGGCCAGGAGATTGATTGATTCGTGAGGTGCGGGTTGTGGTTCAGTGATACCCGGGTCTGTGGTGCCAGCAGCTGCCTGTCCGCGCAAATTCCTCACACAACGGGTGATCTTTCTGCTGAAATTGAGTCCAATTTATCCGACAATTCAGTCTTATTTGGGTATGATCAAAGTCGCTTTCATATTTCATTCAACCCTTTCTCCTATTGGGAAACTGATAAAACCTATACCCTGATATGGAGACATCACTTACATCTGATGCTGTCACCGGATGGCGTTCGCTGCGGGCATGGGTAACCACAGTCTGTCTTTCCGGGTGAGTGACAACCGACCTGGATCAGTGTGCTTAATCTGTGCGAAGAGTTCAATCTGAGATGATGCCTAGATTGACACATTTTGGCACTAATGGAGCTAAATTACTCGCACGTCTTCTGACGACGGTTGTCTGACAGATGACGGGCACACAAGGTTCCCCAAAATCGTCTCAGCATAATCCCTTTACCCAGCTGGGGTAAATAGTTAACGCACAAAACTGGAAATTAAATAATTAATCGAATTAACATTTGTTTCCAGTTCAACCATGTAAGCAAAATCATATCCCCCTTCGTATGCCGTCACTATACTAAATTACAATAATTAAATTCTCAGAGCTTTTCGAGTACAACATACCAATACGTATAAATGGACCACACGGCCACTGGAAACTGCTCCTGCAGATCATGAGATCATGGCAGATCTGATCTAAAATGTCATTACACATAGCCCGCCCCCCAACCCTGTCCATCCCTGTAGCTCTTCAAACCCGCTCTTTATCAACAATCTCGGCCTTAAACAGACTCAAAGACTTTGCTTCCACTAGCTATTGAGGAGAAGAGTTCAAAACTCCCTCAATTGGCACAGGAACAGTAGATGTATTCGTCTTAAGTAAGACATTCTGAAAAGGAAGCAGATGTTTGCTGTACAACTCCCGCACCCTTGCTTTGAATCAGGTATCATTGTTCTGGAGCTTTCTTAATCTTTACTTACCCTGTGGAAAATGTCAATAGGTAACAATATGAACAGAAAAAGCACCACAGACAAAACTGGCCTAAAAATATCCCCTTGATTGTTGATCCAATGCACAGAGGACTGGCTAAGTAGAAAAAACATCCGAAATAAATATCAGAAGCTGAATTATTCTAACCGTAAATCCCCAAGTATATTCTGAGAATGTGGATACCGTGTATCGTTTCTTAAAAAATAACCCTGCCACCGCCCCACATGGATCTCGTGTAACCATGGCAACACGCACAATGCTAGCGGAACTCAGCAGCTCAGGCAGTATCTATGGACGGGTGTAAACAGTCATCGTTGTGGACCGAGTCCCTTCATCAGGACTGGAATGGAAAGGGGAGGAGGGCAGATGATCGACTGATTTGGAAGATGCGGCTTATTGTTCTGTTTGACTCTGAGCTCAGGGTCTGTGTGCAAGTAGCTGCCTGTTTGTATAAATTCCTTAGAACAGGGAGTGGCCGTTACGCTGAAATCAAATCCAACCGGTTGGACAAAACACTGCCTTCCAAATCTGTAGAAAGTTTAATATGTATTTAACCCTTTCTGCTACAGGGAGGGATAGAACCGATGACGTGATGTGCAGAACATTACGTGGGGTGTCGATCCCGCGACGTTATCGGTTACTTTGCTGCCCTGTATTCTGCCAGTTTCCAGTATCTCAGACTCCCAATAATTCAATAATTTTCAAGCTTTATTCAAATAAATCAAACCGAAGCATCCCCAAAAGCAACATTTCGTAATATAATCCGAGGTCGCCCTGTTATTCTGAGTAGCTGTGTTTTAATGAGGGAGAGAGAGACCGTTGATGGGTCACTACCCCGAGGGATTTCACATGTCACTCCCGGGGTGTAAGATGCTTTAGGTCGGACTCAGTAGAAACCACCCTGGAGAGTATTTCTGTTTGAAGGCAACGGCATCGTTTCTCTGAATCCATTTGGACAATGATTGTCTTGTTAACATGGAGATGTCAGAACTCCTTTCTCCCACTAAATTCACTCCCGATCCCGACCAAAGCCGAGCCACGCTGTAAACGCTGAATCATTGTATAGAATCATAGACAACACTTACCTCTGATGCTGTAACCGGACGGCGTTCAGGATGGTCCGTGAGATCAGTCTGACTTCCCGGATGATTTACATTGCTCCTGCACCGGTGTGCTCACCCTGCACGGAGAGTTGCGTCTGAGCTGCTGCTCCCGAGGCCACTCGGCTCTGATGTGTCCGTCGCTCATTACAGACGGACAGGTCCGGGTGAGCCGGAGGAAAGCGGGACTGTCGCGGTGAGGGTCACACTAACTTTCACCGGCTCAGGACGGGTCTGACAGCGGGAGGAGGCGGGAGTGGGTTCAATGTAGCAACTCTAAAGAGGAAAACGAACAGGCTGCGTTAACCTTTCTGTCCGGATTTCGGTGTAGCTCGCTCCTTTTTCTCATCGCAACCAGTGGGGCGGACTTTCTCTGGTTAACTCAGCGAGTTCCAGGCTGCCGATTTGATCCAGCCCGGGTTCTGGGAGGGTCTGAGCTCCGCCCCATGTGTAAACAGGACTGTCCGTCGTAGGTATAGTTTCAACTGAAACGACCTTCCGTTGTTCAGGTACAGGGAGCCTCCTTTCTGCTGAAATTAATCCAAACACTTTCGACTACATATTCCAGGTGAATTGGGGTAAACAAATATAGTCAATGATTTTCTCAGCGCCTCTCTATTCAGAGGAGTTCGATAACATTTATTAACTCCATCATTGAGAGATTATTGTATTTCCATCCGGACAACTGTTGTCACAAGAAATCCCCTTACCCAAGGTTAACAGCGGGTTTTGTTTCACAAACAGTGGTTGTTGATTCACAACCTGCCGGAAATCCTTGAGGAATTTGTTTCTCTTACAATTCTGTTACTTCAAATAGCCAGAAGTTTTACCAAGTGGGGCGTGGTGATGGACGTTGAAAATGAGCTACGACGGGGTTGGGGAGTGGTAGTGTGCTGATTAAAAATCGGACTCTCAGTTCCCTCTGTCGCCTAACCTAAACCTCACTTTCCCCATCCCTCTACCCCATCTACCCTATCTATATCCCACATGAATGTGTAGAACTCCATCAACTCTCCCTCAAATCTTCTGCGTTTCATGAACACAGTCGTAACCTTTTCAAACTTTCCTTATAACTCGGCTCCTCCAATCACAGTAACATTCTTGTAGTCTGTCAACCTTGTTTACATTTTTCCTGTGGGTAGGTGACGTAAATTGCACACAATACGCCAAATTAGGCCTTATAAACTTCTTATATCATGCAGTCTCCTGTACTGAATGCTTTAATTTATGAAGGCCAATGTGCCAAAAGATTACTAGGTACGTCGCCACTTTCAATGAATTGTGGACCTGTATTCCTAGGCGCCCTTGTTCTACTGTTCTTCTTAGTGCCCTACCGTGCACTGTGTAAGACCTATCCTGACCGGTCATACCGTAGAGCAACAACTCGCAGGCCTGCTTTAAATTCCATCTTCCCTTTTCTGCCCATTCTTTCCCTCCTGATTCAGATCCTTCTGCAAGCTCTAATAGTTTTCCTTGCTGTCAAATGAAACCCAAACCTAGCTGTCATCAGCAAATTTGCCGATCCAGTTAATCAAATTATCATCCATATCACTGATATAGATCACAAACAACAACGGACATCAGCACCAATCTCTGCGACATTCCACCAGTCACAGGCCTCCAGTCAGAAAGGCAACCATCCGCTACCACTATTTGCCTCCTCTCACAACGTCAATGCCAAAAGAATGAATTTGATTGACCATCATCTTATGCGGGACCTTGTCAAAAGCCTTACTAAAGTCCATGTGGAGCATATCCAATGCCTTGCCTTCATCAATATTTCTGATAAAATTCCTCGAAACTTCTTCAAATAAAATCTATAAGATTTTCTAGAATACACAAAGTTAATGCTAATTTTTCTGGTCCTTCCAATGACTTCCACTACTGATGTGAGGCGCACTGGCCTATAATTTTCTAGTTTAAATTTGGAGCCTTTCTGAAAAAGTGGAACAAAATTAGTTATCCTCCAATCCTCTGGTAGGACTCCTGTCACTAAACATAATGTCAACATATCGGCCACGTCCTTACAATTTCCGTGCACAGTGTCCGAGGGATCAACCTGTCAGTCGTTGAGGACTTATCGACCTCCTGATCCGTAACGGGTATAACGTCCATGACCTCACTTCTACAGGTTCTGTGCCCTTTTGTACGAGTGAACAGAGATGCAAACATACACTTAGGGACTCCTCTATCATATTTGGCTCCACGCATAGATTACCATTCCGATAATCCGGAGGGTCAATGGTGTGCCTTGCAACCCTGTTGCTTTTAAAATACCTGGATAATCCCTTAGGATTCTTCCTCATCTTCTCTGCAAAGCAACCTTATGCCACATTTTAGCCTTCCTATTTTATTTCTCCAGTGTTATTTTGCATTTCCTCGACTCCATAAGTATCTTTTTTTTTTCATGGAACATGGATGGGAGGGGACGGAGAGCAGATCAATGAGACTTGAGAGATTCACAGTTCGACCTGCAGTCCGGAACTGTGCGCACTAAATCTCCTGCTGTGGGATACAGAGAATGAGAATCATTCGCGGTAAAACCGCGATATAGAAACCTGGTATGGTGCGCGAAAAGATCCAAAGACCGGGAATGAATCGTTTGTGGAAGATTTACGTGTGGAATCGCAGACCGGGAACCTTGTGTTGTGAACGTCCCCACTTGGGATGCCAAGTGCGGGAGCAGCAATCTCACAGTGAATTTGTTCAGTGGCTCCTGAAAAGCCATGACGAACATCCTTGCCATTCTGGATAATTAAATAGTTATTCCAATAATTCTGACCAGGCACAGAGCCTCTCTCACTCATCTATGCTCTCACCGTCGCCCTCCTACCCTGTTCTCTCCTTCCTCCCACTCCCTCATCCCCCCAACACACCCTACACTAATCACCACCCATCACCTTCAACCCTCCTTCTCACCATCTCCGTCATGCTCACCCTTTCTGCCCCTCTGCAGCACACACGTTTCTTCCTTCTGCCTCAAACCCATCTTGCTCACTGTCGTCATTAATGCCATCTCATTTACCCGTCTTCCTTCGCCGTCCAACTTCGTCACCCTTTTTCTTCGCTTCATAGTTCACCACCCCTCCCTCCCTGCAGACCATCTCACGCATCCCTAGTCACACCCCTCCTTGCTTGCTGCCTCTGTTACTCACCCATTTCTCATCGATGACTCGTGCACACCTCTCCTTCAACTTCGCACTCCCTCAACCCCTCCTCGGCCCTCTTTATTCCCTCTCATCATTTCAATCTCCCTAATCCTGTCTCATACTCCATCTGGTACTCCCTCACTACTACTCAAGTTCCTCACTCTCCTTACCCATTACTCCTCCCTGGTCTCCTACCACTCTCTCACCCTGGTAGATTTTTGTTGTGCTCTTGTCAATCTTATTTAAATCTTTCCTTTTGGTAGGTGATGTAAACTGCACACAATACTCCAAATTAGGCCTCATTAACGTCTTACACCACTTCAATATATCATGCAATCTACTGTACTGAATATTTTAATTTATGAAGGCCAATGTGCCAATGATTTCTTTACTACCTTATTTTGGTGTGCCGCCACTTTCAATGAATTGTGGATCTGTATTCCCAGACTCCCTTGTTCTACCGTACATGTTAGTGCTCTACCGTGCGCTGTGTAAGACCTATTCTCATGCTCTCTCTCGCCTATCCACATTCCCCGCTCTGCGCCTCTCATTACCCTCTTTGCTATCTCTCGTGTACCCTTTCTCGCTGTCCCTACACCTCCCTCATATCAGCTATGGTCCCTGTTCTTTCCGCTATGCTTCACTCGGGGACCAAGGGATAAAGTTGTCTGTCTCTTGCGATTTTTCCAGTCTAATTTGCTTCAGGTCAGCAAGCACGTCCTCTCTGTAATCTGTATCACGTCCATGACCTACTGCTGCCGTGTCTCACTTCTGCTGATTCTGTCCGTTTCCTGGGTAACCACGGATATTACAAATCAATTTATGATCGCCCACATCTTTATTTCTTTTATCTTTACCATTCTCAAAATCCACTGGGTCAGTTTTGTCCCTTGAAATCCATTTGTTCTTCAAATATCTATATAATCCCATCGGATTCTCCATCACCTTGTCTGCTAGGGCAACCGCGCGCCTTCTTATAGCGATGCCGATGTCTTTCTTAAGCATTCGCTGGAATTTCCTATACTCCATAAGCACCACATTTATTTCAACCTTCCTCTGCATGACAGGAAAGAAATGGAGGGTTATGTGCTGAGTGCAGGTCAGTGGGACTAGGTGAGAGTAAGCGTTCGGCACGTACTAGAAGGGCCAAGATGGCCTGTTTCTGTGCTATAATTGTTATATGGTTATACACATGATCATATGACACACATTTCAATTTGTCTTCTTACCAGGGCACAATATCTCTTGGAAATCACTATTCTCAAAACGTGTTACTTTTACTTTTTTTATTCTGACAGACACAGAAAATCTTAAAATTTCAAAGTTTTACCTTTGATGTTCTCCCACTGATACTGTATTTTTTCCCCAGAAAACAGCCTGCTTCAATCGACACTTTCATATCCTTTCTGAAAACAACAAATTAGCCTTTCTTTAATTCAAAATCTCATCCCTCGGAGTAGAAATATCCTTTCGATATTTCATTTGAATCTAATGGCATTTGACCACTAGATACAAAGAGTTCCCCAGCGCAAAATTGTGTAAATTGTCCTGTCTCATTTCCCTATAACACATGAGGTTTCGAACACTCTCTCATTGGGAGTCAATGTACTGATCAAGGCTACTTAACTGAAAATATTTGAGAATCTCTATCACCTCTGGTCATTTTACAAAATGATAATCCCAGTCCATATATGGAAAGTAAATTCTTTCTGTGGAAGTTATAACGAATTATGTTTCTTCCAGCAGTCTGCGATCTCCTACGAATCTGTTCCTCCAAATACCTGTTGGTTGGTTTATAATAAAGCCCTATTAACGTGTTCATAACTTTTCTTTTTACTCCACGCCTAAATTGACATTCTGAAAATCCAGAGGGTCAATTTCACAATCTCTTTGTTCTTAAAATACCTGTATATCCCATCGGATTCTCCATCACCTTGCCCCGTTATGCTCGATATTTCGCGGTACAGAAAGGAGATTATGTGGTTGCAAAGGGGAAAACCGGTGAAGTGGGGATATCAGCATCGGACTGAATGGTAAATGGTCCCACGTTTATTACACGCTTTCCCTCCGTGCTGGGCTGAGCGTCAGTCTTGCAACTCAACCTCGCGTAAGCCTCAGGCTCGGCCAGCAAATGTTTGTCTAGGGGAAGACAAGTCTTCGCCCCGCCAAGCTGAGGAATATCGGTTGTGTGGATGCCGCATACTGCGTTGTACGTTACAAATCCAAACGCAAAATATCAGAGAGTACACCGTATGCAATTAACTGATTGAACTATATAAATCTTAAACTGAAAAAGGGTTAGTAAATAAAATAAATAGAAAAAAAAGCCCCATTTTAAGAGAAAAGTCAGAAGTGCACTTTTTTGGAGCTCACAAAGACGGCCATTCATCAACCATCGATCTCCACCGAGCGTCGCCGACCTTCGGACCCTCGGTCCCCGTCCATTCCGCCACTGAATGCAAGTTCTACCTATTTCCGTCACTGCGGTTCTTTAACCGGGAACCCACTGATCAATGTCTGGATATTCCTTTTTCCCCCGTGCTAAATAAAAGACTAAATATAAGAGTGTAACAAATAAATAACGCTGAATTTCAATTAGACATACGAAAATAAAAACGCGCAGGTGCTTCGAAATTTAAACATGGTCCAATGTGATGACAGAAAAAAAAAACGAGTGAATATTTCTCCTTATCCGCTGGGTCACAGCTGAGTACGAAAATATCAACAAAAGCCGAGGTTAATTATCTTTATGTCCACTGATGTCTCGGTCACTCGCTGGTACATTGATCGTACACGATCAAAACCCGACCGAACCCCACTGCACGAAAAGTTGCTCGGAGATTCTGTCCACATCACATCGCCATCCCCTGTTTTCCAGGGTACTATAAATGCCATTAATGATTACACATTTGATGTATTGATTCTACAGTTTGTAATTTCTGTTTTAATTGCATTTTATTTGCTGCAAGGGAGCGGGCATTAAAAATAACCTATATGTTCTGATATACAGTTGCAGAGTGACCATTGATTGCAAGTCATCATCACTGGTAGTGTTATTGTGCTGGAAATCATTTTTATATATAAAGAGTTATATTGATATAGGTTTATGGTCATGCATCTTGTTTTCGCTGTATCCATCATGACGTTGGATAAGCAATGAATTTACCAGTACACTTGAACATGGTTCTGAATAAGCAGTGACATTCTTTCTGTGAGAGTTCGTGGGGCCGAATGAGATGTGATAATAACATTGTAGTATTGGTGGAACTGGGCAGGCAGTGACATTATCCATGTTGTCAGTGGCGTGTCAGATTAAGTACTGAAAACACCATGTGGTCGCTGATGTTCCTGCAGTCTGTGACAGTCCTGTTCGTTGCAGTAATGGATCAATCCAAAGGAGGGAACATAACCCCAGTGGTCTCCACACAGACCAGGATAGGAATCAAATAATCTGTCCCGTAAATGTAATCCTTCTTAATCTATTTATCTGTATATCTATCTACTTATGTACGAAACTACCTATTTATATGCGCACATCGGCGATAAACTGAAAACCTCTTTCTTTGAAAGAGATATAGTGGCGATTTCTATGGAGTCTTCCTCGGCTGCAGCGGTAGCCATGACGTCTTCTGTGCCTTGTTTTGACTTCGTTCTCCGTGAAGCGTTGCTGCAGCGCCTTCTTGCGTGTTGGATCTTGTAGTTGTTCTCATCCCCCGAGTCCGGAAACTGGATTCACATGCTGTGGTAGGCAAATCCCTAACTGACGGAGCTTCATGTTTGGTGGCTACCCTCAGCTGGTTAGCCCGCCTGTCGAAGCGCCGTACCGGGGTTGCCACTGTCGGATGCGAACAGTTAATTGGAGCCACCGGTAAGAGCTGGGTGACAGGAGGGAACGAAAAGCGGATGAGCTGCCTCTGGGTAGAGTACGACAAGCCCAGGACTAGAGGTGAAAAGAAGATAATCTTTACACTTTAAAATGAAGTGTCTTGGAGATTTTATTTAGGCACGAAACTTGAGCTGTTAGAGAAATATTAATAATTAGTCACTTTCATAGCATGTACAACGTGCACTAAATAAGTATCAAGTTTGATCGTTGGCAGAGCACCATGGCTGTCTGTTAACGACAGGGAGTTTTTAAGCGGGTAAAATGAACTAAATGTATATGTGTTCCTGAAGGTGGAAGACCCATGTTTCACTGAGCCGTTAATAATTCAATGCTGGTTGTCGTTTATCATATTTAGCATAATAAATGTTTACGATATTTATATGACCAGTAGAAAACCCACATTTTCAAGATGGCAATGACCATAATTGTTTTCACCGGAGAGACAGTATCTGGAATTTTGTTAAAGAGTTGACAAAACAACACTTTCTAGCACGAAAATATTACGTCGTTCATTAGATACTTCCCATTGAAGATCCAGATTATAACATCCTCACGCGCTTGTAATTTGGTGCAGCTTCCTACATTCTCGTTTACTTCAGCTAGCAATCATCATTATTTTAGAGGGTTCATTGTTTGTTTTTGCACAATATTTGCCTGCCTCCGACTGACTGAACGACATTATCACCCTGAAACGGGTGAGTATTTCTCGATATCTGGGTCTCACATTCTGGAGGATTTACCCTTACCTTCCTCCAGCGTCATAGAAACATAGAAAACCTACAGCACAATACCGGCCCTTCCGCCAACAATTCTGTGCCGAACATGTCCTTACCTGAGAAATTACCTGGCGTTACCCATAGCCCTCTAATTTTCTAAGTTCCTGTCCGGGCTTCTCTTAATGGACGCTGTCGTATCCGCCTCCACCACCATCGCCGGCAGCCCAATCCATGCACTCACCGCCCCCTGCGTAAAATATTTACCCCTGACATTTCCTCTCAACCTACCTCCGAGCACATTATAACTGTGCCCACTCGTGTTAGCCATTTCAGCCCTGTGAAAAAGCCTCTGACTATCCACACGATCAATGCTTCTCCTCATTATACACCTCTATCAGGTCACGTCTCATCCTCCGTCGCTCAAGTAAAAAAGTAAAAGTTCACTCAACCTCTTCTCATAAGGCATGATCCTTAATCCACGCAAATCTTTGTAAGTCTCCTCTGCACCCTTTCTGTGATTTCCACATTCTTCCTATAGCTGGAGAGAGAAAACAAAAAAAGAGATCTCTATGTTGTTACCTAACACACACCCAGCATTCCTTCTCCGTAACTTCCTCCCCGATCAATGGGAATCCTACGACGATTCAATTCCCTACACAGCCCCCAGCCCCTTCTGCGGTGTCTGCAGGTATCACGATCCCTCCCGACTAATCTCCTTCCTGGCACTTATCACTGCAAGCGTTACAAGTTCACTAGCTGCATATACACGTCCTCCCTCATTCCACATTGGTGAGACCCAATACAGATTCCTGTACCGCATTGTGGATCACTATCGCTTCACATTCACCCTCTAAACATTAGACTCTTTTTGAATTAGCGAATGAACGTGTCAACATTCCCCGGTGTTCCTATCCAGACGGATCTGCGGCCGGTCTGTAAGAATGAATCCCAGGTGGATTGGCAAGATGAGTTTCAAACTGACTTGCAACAGGATATATAGCTTCAGATTGGAAACTTACTCTCTGACTCTCCTCCTAAAGTTTCCTACCTTCTTCTCCACAGGTGAGACGGAAACAATAGTATGATCGAATACTCCACACTTCAATCGTCAGAAAGTCAATAGGAATGTTGATGCCATCAGTAATGGACCCCGTTACTTCACATTTCATTCTGCAGTGTGTACCGCTTACAGTGCTCGTCCAGACAACTGGACCAATCACCACAGTTAATATAGAACATAGAATAGAACAGCACATTACAGGTCCTTCGGCCCACAATGTTGTGCCGACCCTCAAGCCCTGGCTCCAATATAACCCCCCACCTTAAATTCCTCCATATACCTATCTAGTAGTCTCTTAAACGTCAGTAGTGTATCTGCCTCCACCATTGACTCGGGCAGTGCATTCCACGCACCAACCACTCTCGGAGTAACAAACCTTCCTCTAATATCCCCCTTGAACTTCCCTCCCCTTACCTTAAAGCCATGTCCTCTTGTACTGAGCAGTGGTGCTCTGAGGAAGAGGTGCTGGCTGCCCACTCTGTCTATTCCTCTTAATATCTTGTACACCTCTATCATGTCTCCTCTCATCCTCCTTCTCTCCAAAGAACACACCCCTAGCTCCCTTAATTTGTGATCATAATCCATACTCTCTAAACCAGTCAGCACCCTGGTAAATCTCCTTTGCACCCTTTCCAATGCTTCCACATCCTTCCCGTACTGAGGCGACCAGTACTGGACACTTTTGCTGGGGAACTCTCCATCTATGTCCCCACTTGAGTCAGAAACCTGCTTTGCCGATAAATATATCTCCGTCTGTCACTTTTATTCTCTACCTCTTCCCATTCGCCACTGGAAAGGCTGCAATCCTATAAGTTAATCATTGCTTTCGGAGACAGATAATAAATGATGTCTTGGTAACAACACACGTATCGCAGTAATCAACAGAACTAGTACGAGCGTTGATGTATTGACCAATGAACAGGATATATTGATTAATGGCGCAGTGGACAATGTAATGGCGGAGTAGGAATTGAAATGAATTGCTTTCGCAACAAATGACAACTGTTTTAGTGTTACTGATAAAATTTACAAGAAAAGGCGAAACACACGGTGAGACTAGTGCAGTCAGCCTCACAGATCGTATTCAAAGTGTGAGAGGGAAAAGCGCGTTATCAGGGCTGAGATATATTCAAAGAAGCCGAGGGCCACGTATCCGTACGTGTTCCACAATGGATACCGAGTGATGAGTCAGCCCAGAGTGATGATGGCAGTTCTGCACATTGCGCATCGATACCAGCTCCACGATGGATACAGAAATGCGAGCCGTCCTCCAGTGATACCAGTTCCACGATAGAGGCGGACGTGAGACTCTCTCCAGTCAACTGAGGGCTGCACATTGGTACAAGTTCCACATATAGAAGTGTGAGTGTTTGTATTTCCAATATTACGAGGGCCATTCATCGGAACGAGCTCCACAGTAGGCACAGTGTAGTTTGCACTAGAAAAGCAGAGGGAAATAAGCTTGGACACACCCTCTGTTCTGCACATACTTACATTGCTGACGAAAATGAGAAGACACTGAATAGGAAAATCTGACACAGATAGTCGTGAAGACACAGGTTACTACCACAGAGAAATAGGCACTTTCGTTCATCGAAGCCATCTCTCTGTGATCCTCCGCCCCGCCCTATATATCTGCACCTTCTGTCCCACTCTCGTCCACGTACCTACACAACCATCACGGAAATGAAACAATTAAATCTGATCTACCGTTTACCTTGCAGTTCCTTTTACACTCGCTCGACCCTCTGAGTGAATAGGTTCTAACAAATACACTGCTTGCATATTTCAAATTTTTCCCCAAGCCGATGACCTCTAGTTGTAGATTCACTCTAAGGATAGAACATAGAATACAGAAATCTACAGCATATTACAGACCTTTCAGTCCACAATGTTGTGCCAAATATGTAACCTTCTCTAGAAACTCTGTAGACTTTCCAGAGCACATAGGTCTCTATTTCTCTAAGCTCCATGTACCTGTCTAAAAGACTCTGAAAAAATTCTACTTTATCCGTTGCCACCACAGGTGCCTGCACTGCATTCCATGTGCACAGCGCTCTCTGTGTGAAAAACTTACCCCTCGTTTCCCCTCTGTGCCCATTTCCAAGCACTTTAAAACTATGTCCTCTTGTGTTAGCCATTTCGGCTCTGGGGAAAAAAATAACTCTGACTATCCACGCGATCAATGACTTCTTCATCTTATACACCTCTTTCAGTTCACCTCTCAACATCCGTCACTACAAGGCGAAAAGATCAAGTGCACTCAAGCTGTTCTCCTAAGGTAAGACCTCTATTCTAGTCAAAAACTTAGTAAATCGCCTCTGCGTTCCCTCTCTAGTATCCACGCACCCTCTCTATTGTGTGTATAGTATAGACCCTGGATAGGGGTAGTCTGCAGGCATTCATCTTGTTCTTTTCCCGAACGCTTCCTTTCAAATTATCGCTGGACATTTTGAAGCTTATTGATATTTCTAAACTGTAAGTAGGTTGCCAGAACAGCCCACGATATTCTATCTACGGCCTCACCAACGTGTTGTAAATCTTCAACATGACGTCCCAACTGGTATACTCCGTGATCTGATTGTGAAGGGCACTGGGATCAGAGCTCAATACGAGCTGATCTGTCCGTGATGCCGGCTTCCTGGAATTATCGATCTGTACCTCCAGGTCTCTTTTTCAATACTACACACTGAAGTCCGCATATTCAATATGTGCGTTGAAATCTGTTGTATCTTTCCTCACAACGCAAACGATCTTACATTTGTCTGTATTAAATGTCATCTGCTGTTTTCCAGCCCATTTCCTAGCCAGTCAACATCAAGCTACATGCTTGGGTAGAGATCCTGACTGGAACAACGCCTCCAAATTATGTGTCGTCGGTAATTCTTTTGATTCAGTTTTCGACATTGACATCTCAATAAGTAGCGTACATGTTAATAAAAACAAAATGGTCCTAACACTAATTCGTGTACTACATTTGTCAGAGTCAAAGAATCAACCATCCATTCTCTGCTAATCGAGAAAAGAACGTTCATCAATCTGTGCACAAGCCGCGTCTAAATTCGCATGGGCGCATAACTTTTTTTATTATCAAAGGTCCCTGAGATATTACTCTCTATCTCTTTTATATGCTCAGAAGTACATACGTACAACGTGTTTTATTGTGATACATGTCATGTGGTGTTACTGTGACTTTCTTCATTCAAGTGACTCGAAATGACTAAAACAAGCGACAGTAAAAATAATCCTATCCTCCCCCTCAATAAATTCTACCCTATTTCACCTGCTGAGTTGAAAGCCCTCCCCTCAATATCATCAGTGAACGTGTCCCGTTGAATGGGACAAAATAAATCTGTTTGAAGTTGATAGTCCATGTTGATTGCTCAGGATGATTGTCTACGTTAAAAAGAAAACTGATGAGAAAATGTCCCATTTTAGCAGCTGATGTCAGATTTCTTGGAAAGTACATTGGTACCTTTCATATTATCCTCTGTTTAAAGGTTAGTAACTTGCAACATCCCTTTGGGAATCAAATTCATAGCAATGTTTCGGAGTGACAAAAACATTTTAATGTAACTGTGTAGCTGATTGTCCCTCATGCGGCTGATGTCATAACCACACTAATTGCCTCAGTGGAATTACTCTGAATTGCATATAACTCTGTAAAACCTGCCACCAGTCCATATTAGCAGTGGGAAATTTCCGTTCAACTGAAATTGAATATGGGATATATGGATATACTCTGACGGAATATGGGATATCCAGCGATTTACTACATCGCAGGCATTTTCTATCCTACAATTGTAGCGATCGGTATCCCTGGTAAGATATTGGAGTTGATACTGGATATGTATTCTACCGACGACATCTTGCTTTTGTTCAATTGCACTGTTAGGACATTTACTGAGCACCAATGCTACCGTCGCCTGAAATGTGTTTCTGGAATTGAGGATTCAAGCATCTGATAATTTTGTTACTCAGCTTCCAAATCATTTCTATGTGAAGCTTTTTATTTCAATTGTCAATTGCGTTGGTGCCGATATTGCCAGAGTTCCATAGTGTCACCTTTCTCGGATTTCTGAACCGACAGTGGTCGCTTTTCCAGATCAGAAGCTTTTTTAAACTGACCGGCCAATCGAAAATCGACACTCCGGTTTGTTCCTCCATAAAACGTTCAATTATAACTTATGCATTAAATCTCATGATTTTAAAACAAATGATCCCTTCAGCTATTTCACAACAAACAATGTAAATGGTATTGTTTATGGAGTGACCGACCTTCACGGGTATGTGACGTGGAAATCAGATGCCCGGTTCTAATCTGTCAGAAAGTCACCAACCCACTGCTAATTCTGTCCATTGTTGTCCAGCCCGAGTGCACGGGCAAAATCCGCACAAATTGAATTTCTGCTTTTCACTTCGAAAAAAAAATTATACCCTGCGTAGCATTGGAAAAATTATGGGCATTCAGACATTTGCAGCTAACGATAATTCTGTGTTAAATTTCTTTCTCTCTAAATTTCTCGTAGTTAATTTAACGGCGATTGTGATCCTATCTCGGGGAAAATGCGGACTCTCCAAATGCATCACCCGTTATCTGGTTGGAATGGCAACAGCAGATCTGATGGCGGTTATAGTCGTCGCTCTAGTGGAACAGACCAACAATATCTACATTTATTCTAGATTCCTGCTCATCACTCCTGTATGCGCAATGACAGGTGTATTATTTGTTATGACGTTGGACTGTTCTGTTTGGTTTACGGTCAGTTTTACCTTCGGTCGTTTCATTGCAATATGTTGTCGAAAACTCGGGGAACGATACTGCACTGAGAGAACAGCAACGGTGGTTATGGTGACCGTGGTTATAGTGAGCTGCGGGAAAAGTGCCCCGTTTTACTTTGTTGTTGAACCTTACGTCATCATTGACAACATACCGTGGCGTTGCGCCCTCACAGAAGAATACGCTACTTTACCCGTGTGGAAAGGAATCGAATTACTAGATGGCATTTCAACACCCGTGCTACCAATCGGCTTAATTCTTATCTTCAATGGGTTAACAGTAAGACATATAATTGCGGCAAATAGGGTCCGCAGAGGGCTTCGGAAGAGCAGCGATAAACATAAAGATACTGAGGTGGAAAACCGCAGAAAATCGATGATTTTATTGTTTGCAATTTCAGCTAATTTCATATTACTTTGGATGCCCTATGCAGTTCGTTCCCTGAAATGGCAACCGCAAAATTACTATTACCTGGACAGATACTTGACTTCCCCGGTCTATATACTACAACAATCTGCGTACATGTTGCAAACTCTCAGTGTCTGCACCAATACTTGTATCTATACACTGACACAGAGGAAATTCAGACAAGAGCTGAAGGATGGAATGAAGTATGTTTTAACGTTAAATGGCCACCTGTGTAGATAACGCCCACTCCAATTGCAATTCAGCTCAGTTTTAGAATAACACAGTTGGAATAAATCATTAGGTTTGGCAAATATGTCATAAATTCAAGCAATCGTGCCTGTTCATCCTGAAACGAATAAATTCCAAACTATCACAGAGACTTGACAATCATCCTGGAAACGTTACCACAGCATAAAGCCAGGACCAACAGACTCCAGAATTGCGTCATCCACCAGGCCATCACACTGATTAACTCACGCTGATTTAAGTGTTTTTCTATGTCATATTGACTGTTCTATTTATTATAAGTGATTATAAGTTACTAGGATTGTAGATTGCACATTTAGACGGAGACGTAACATAAAGATTTTTATTCCTCATGCATGTGAAGGATGTAAGAAATAAAGTCAATTCAATCACAAGGGGAGGATTGACTTCCGAACTTTTCGGGATTCCGATGTTTCAAAATGCTCATAATCGCTTAAAAAGAATTAAGGGAAAGTCTTTTAAACACAGGGAGAGCTTCACACCCTCACTATTACGGAAAAGGAGGACGCCGTGGTGTGATCGCATGTTAATAGACTGTGAGTGGAACTTAAAAGTAGGAAGGGAACAAACTCTCGTTTCAGACTACTCAGTACAGAGCTCGCATCACCAAAACAGAAACAGTGAGACAATGAAAGATCAGGACAATTATTCTGCATAGGTGCAAATATTATCACAGCTGTTGTCATAGGCAACTTAAACTTAAGGTAGGTGAAAAAACAAGAGCATGACGAGAGAGAATGTTGAAGAGATAAGAGATAAAGTAGTAAGCATTGGTCTGAGTGCAAGAAGGCAGTGAACGTCCTTAATGATCCTTTGGTTCACCAGTGAGCGGGACGCTTATAAATGTGTACACAGCGAAAAACCAACAGGTGTGCTGATGCATGCAGACACATAAAGAAGTGAAATTCCATGAAGAAGTGAAAAATAGACAGATAAAGCAGAAGAGTCGACGTGGAGTATATTAATTCTGTAAGGTATAAGACTGGTTTCCCGATGGTACAAACCTTCAGAAAGTTAGGTGGCCTGGGATCTAGTGAAACCTGGCTGCTTAGATTTAGAACTGGCTAACCAACGGATCGCCGATGAGGTAGTGGATGGAGTGTAATCTGTCTGGAGGACAGTGGCTAATGAAGTTCTCCAAGGAAGGTATAATTTTAGTACACTTTACAAATATGGCTAGGTTCTGCTGTTATAGTATCCTAACAGACATATTTTAATATGACCATCCTGCAGGACTTGGATCATTTACTGAGTTAGAGCTGATCTTGAAAGAAAAAATACTGAATCTGGACTGAAACTGCAAGCTATCTAAACTGAAATCACGTTTACTTATTACAGGGTAGGTGCTACGATTACATCAAAACATTTTTTTCCCCAGTGGAACCCTGCAACTCAAGATCAGCATTTCAAAATATTCAGCAGTATTCTTTGTTGCTTTCCAAACGAACCAGTCTCCCAGAAAGCGAATTTAACAGGTATCCCCTTCCCATTAGAGGGGTTAGTTGTTCCTTGTATCTCATTTTCTCGCGCTCCACTCATTTTCCTCAGTACTCGTGCCCCAGTATGTATGGGTTCAGAAGGATCAAACATTTCCAATGCCTTTTTTAGATTCATCGGTTCAGTAAGACACCAGTATCTTCAACAATCTATTTGAGGCTTCTAGTCGCAAACAGTCCTGTTCTGCTGCTGTTACAGACACCCCATAAAGGTCCATAAACGAGATGCAAATGCAGTGAAATGTTCACCTCTGCTCTTGTAAATTTTGACTAACGTGTCGACCGGGCCCCTTCTGTTATAACACCCATAACAGCTATTATTGTGTTTTCTTTTTTTGTACTTCACTTGTTCCACATCATGCCGTGCATATCTGGCAAGGACGAGTGTATATTTGGATGTAAACACACGTAACCCTCGGTTATGCTAACGGCTTAATCAAGGGGAAGACAGACTCAGCCACCAGCCCCCTCCGGCCAAACAGAAGAAATCTTGTTCAGGTGGATGCTGCGTAATGCGTTTCCCTATTGCAAATTAATACCACGAGATAATAAAGGGTACACAATAAGCGGTTAAATGACTGAAATTGTAATTCTTAATTTGACTCGATGCATGTAAATAAAAAAGCCCATTCACATGAAACAGTCTGTTGTGAACAAGGGAGCTCACGTATCGGTCCAATCGTTCCACATCGACCTCATCGGAGCTGAGTCGGCCCTCGCTTTAAGTCCAGTCCGTCCGGTGGTCCGCCAGCTCTCTCCATTCGCGTCTTCTCTCTTCTTCTCTGTCCAACAAAAGACCGCGCAATCCTTGCTCCCAGACCCAGACGAAAGAACGGCATGATGGATATCCCACATACGAAGCAGCTGTTCGCCTTAATCATAACACAAACATTGCATATACAAAGAAAGCATTACCTTAGCATTACCTTAGGTGTGGAGCGTTACAGAGAGGCCGTTACATTAGCAGTGAAACGTTACAGAGTGTTACACTCCCCCACCCACCAAATTTAGACGTGTTCTCATGACATTGAGATAATTCGCCAACCCTTCCTGCAATACACAAAGTCCATTCCTGGTGTAAGGATGCAGTGACAAAGCCTTCCCAAAACAGTAGGAGTCACACTCTGCACCCCGGTGCTACGTAGGCCAGCCTATCCGGTGGTCTCTTTATTCTCAAGAAGTCTGGACCCCTCACCTAATTCTTCAGGTTCAGACACAACTAGGGATACTTCTGGTCTACGTGTCCAGGTCTCCACCGGTATTGCACGTGCCCACCAACGACTCAGAGCCTTCTGTACAGTGGCCAGCACCCGCCTCAACCCTTGCAGGATACCCCTGCAGCACAGGATATACACAGATAGGCCCCACCCCCAATTTCACCTGACTCAGCGGGAGAAGGGCTGGGAGTTTCTTCCTCAATCACTGGGGAGTTAGCAAAAGACAGCATATATCACGCATTCAGGGCCTCATACTCCGAATCAGTATCCATCCCAGGAGTGGGGTAAGCCCTAACCTCTCTTGCTGTGGGTCCTGAAGTCCCTCAGCGTTTCTGCAGAGTCCAAGTGTAGATGTAGGCTCCAGGTTGGGCTCTGGGTCTAACTGCACCTGTTGTCCAAGAGGCAGTAGTTCCTTTTCCAATGGAGAATATTTACACGCCCATTCCTAACCCTTGGTTTGAGGTTTGGCTTTTGCATCTCCACCACATAGGGCACAGCGGCACAGCGGTCCGCCAACTTGTTTCCCAGGAATCTCCAAGTTCCTTATGAGGGCCCGATCTCCCGGCAGGAGCTGGGAAAACTTCATCTTTGATCGTGCTTCCTTTTTTTTTAACTTGATTACGTTTAGCAGCCGGGATCGCAGCTAATTCATAAGCCCTTTTCAGCATTCTTCTCGTGTCAGATTGTATGCATTTTTCATACATTAAATTGTGCTTTTGATCATTTGGATATTGTTGGGGAGAGCGACACCTGCAGGAAGCAACGGTGGTCGTGCTTCTGGCACTGAGTGTGGCCCTGTGGATGAGAAGAGTGGGGAAATGAAGAAAGTGGCATTAATAGGGGACTCTATAGTAACTGAGGTAGATGGTATGTGGACGCGAAAGTGAAGCATGGGTGGTAGTTCGCTTCAAGGTGCCTGGATCGTGTATATATGGCTATAAAAGTCAAAGGAAGGAGAAGAGAGGAGGGCCTAAAAAACAGAATATAGAAAGTTGGGAAGGAATCTGTGATGCAGTACCTCGATTTTTGGATAATTCGGACGTCTTCCGTGGCAGGTGGGACCTGTACAAAGGCGGCGGATTGCACTTGAATCCGGGGCCTCGGGGAATATTCTTGGGGGCGGATATACACGAGGTGTTTGGTGTGGTTTAGACTAATATGACAGGGGAAATATAACCAGAATAATGGAGCTGAAGACAAGCCAGAAGGTTTACAATTAGACGATGCGTCGGACATGAATGTTAGGAAGTACAAGCCAATATTTGGCTATAAACGCAGACAGCGCGGAGAGTTAAATTATACCACAGAGGCACAATTCAAAAGTCCGAATCATGCAGGACTGAACCTGCTGTATTTAAATGCGCGTAGCATTCGGTATAACGCGAACGAATTAGAGCTTGATTGGCATGACATTCTGGGCATCTGTGAGTCATGACTGAAAGAAGGCCATACTTGGGAGATCGAAAGAGAAACTTTGTTTCGAAATGAGAAGCGGAAAGTCTTAGGCGGTGCGCATATGTTGGTAAGAGATGGAATGACAGTATATCTTTCGAAAGAGGTGACATAGGGTCAGAGAATATATAATTTTGTGAGTGGAGTTAAGAAATTGCAATGGGTAAAATAAACCATTATGAGATTCACATATAGACCTCTAAAGAGTGCCCAAGATGTGGGGTAAGTTTGCAAAGGGAGCGGGATAAAGTATGTAATAAGTGCAAAAAAAATGTAATGGGTGTTCAAAATTCCAGGGGATTGAGACAACTGGTGTTGGATCGCAACAGAGGGAATTTGTTGAATGCCTATGAGATGGCTTCTAAGAGAAGCTTGCGCTCGAGCCTAATCGGGCAAAGGCTATCTTCGATCGGGTTATGTGTAATAACCCAGGTCTTATTAGGGAGCTTAACTTAAGGAACACTCGGGAGACAATGAGCATAATAGGATTGAACTCAAGCTGAAGTTTGAGAGGCGGAAGGTTAACTCACATGGATCAGTATCGCAATGGAATAAATGGAATCAGAGATGCATGGAATAGAAACTTGCCCAGGTGGATTGGAGGATTATACTGTTGGGGATGACGGCGGAACCGGGATGGCTGAAGTTTGTGCCGTACACAAAGCGCAGGCTTGATAAGTCCCACATAAGAAGATGATCGTTGCTAACAGAGGAAGTTACAGACGAGAGAAAAATAAAGAAAAGCGCATAAAAGGTAACAATAACGAGAGTATTGTCAATAGTCATGTGCCCCATATCTCCAAAAGGTTGTGTTGTCGTTATAGATACTCCAGATGAAGTTGACGAGAATGATTCCGGGAATGAAGAGGTAAACATCAGAGGACGGTTTGTGTGCTTTCGGACTGCACTCACTGGAACTTCGAAGACTGCGGGGGAATCTTATTGAAACTTGCCGAATGTTGAAAGAAACGGATCGTGTGGATGTGGAAAGGTTGTTTTTCTATGTTGGGTGCATCACATCTAGAGGGCACAGGCTCACAATTGTGGACTCGAGGGAAGGCGAGATTTCTTTTTTAAACACAGAGCGGTAAATCTGAATGCTCTGCCACAGACTGCAGTGGAGCGACGTCGGTGCATTTCCTTAAGGGGGAAGTTGATCGTTTTCTGAGCGGTCAGGTCATCCAGATGATATGGCGAGAAGACGGGTATATGCAGTTGACTTAGATCCAGGATCAGCCATGATACAATGGCGGAGCAGAGCCCCCAATTTGATTGATAGGTACTTTATTAATAAATGCACGTTCAATTTTCTACTCTGCTGTCACCGTGATTTTTAAGTTGGAGGTTGCAATTAAGTGAACTATTTGTAAGTATTCCTCCTCTGGGATACTGTAATGTATATGTAGGGTATATTGGCGGATTCGGAGTGCGCACCCATTTGGTCATGCAGACGGATGAGTGTGGACACGTGGATTTGAACGTGTTAGAGGAGTTGGGGTTCCGTATACAGATACTTTAATAAATAATGAACTTTAAACTTCAGCGTTCTTGCTATTTTTAAAGTGGACTAAACAATCTTGTGAAATGTTTAAAATAACCTTTGCTCTGGGATAAATAATTATACATGTAGGGTCCCATTCGGTTTTGAGAGTGGACAGAGATTTGGCGATATGCACTGCGAAATTGCGTACATACAGATTTGGAAGTGTTGATGAATTTTGGTGGGTGACTAATCTCAAGGTCCTTTTTTATCGATACTCTCATAATAAATGCACATACACCTTTCAACTTTGAAGGAGTGGGCAGCTATTTTGTGAACAGTTTGATACGACTATTGCTTTTGAATAATCTAGTGTGCATGTGGGGTTGTCTATGTGATTGTGGTGTACTTTGATTCTGGGTTGCTCGAATTTGGTGATGTGCGCAGATTTAGTGTTGCACAAGGATTTGGCGACGTTAGCAGGTTTAGGGTGTGTTCTCGAATATTCCGGTGCACACGGATTTGCAGTTACACCCAGACATGGGCGTGTCGGCCGATCTGGCGTTGCAATCGAAATTTGGGCTGCTTGCGGATTTTTAATGTCGAAACACCCAGTTTCAGATCTTTTTGAAATGATTCTGCTTTGGGTTAAACTAAAATGCATGTAGCGTTGGCCGTGTGTTTGTGGTGCGCACTGATTTACGGATTGCACAGATTCAGTGCAGTGTCCGGCAAATAAAGGTGCTCACCGATTTGGGAAAACGGAAAAGATTTGTGGTGTCACTGGATTTGCACTTGTGACGTATGTTAACATTTCATTCACAGATACGTTCATAATCAATGCACATTGAAATTTCATCGGTACTCATGTGGTTTTATAATGGAGACTGCAATTTTGTGAACTGTGTGAAATGATTATTCCTTTAGGGTACTCCACTGTGCATGTCGGGGTATCAGCGGGCTTGGGGTGCGCACTTACTTGGGATATGGGCAACCCCTTTGGTTTGGTGAAACGCACGAATTGGTAGATGAACACAGATTGGAGTGTCTCGGCGTATTTAGGGTTGCACACGAATTTGGGTGTGTATGCGCATTTGGGACTGTGGCTCTGTCACGTGTACACACATGTAGGTATCTGCACATTCGGATGTATGACGAAACTCGATATTGTTTCATTGAGACAGCTATTTTATGAACTCACTGTAATGATTCTTGTTCAGCGATAATCTCATGTGCATGGCGGGGTGTGGAGGGCAGGTGGTATTAGCCGGCTTGGGGTGGACGTATTTGTGGTTGCTTGAGGATTTGGGGGAACACACGTATTTGGGATTCCTGTGGATTTAAGTGTGCACGCTGATGTTGGGGTTGTTTCCAGTTAGACGAAAACACAGATTTTAGGGTGAACATGGATATGATGCACACCGGTTTGGGGATGCTCACAGAGTTTGGGATTCGTCGGCAAATACGTGTGCATCGTACTTAGTGGATGCGAAAAGAGTTAGGGATCTGTATGCCAAATAGAGGTGCACGCGGACTTGGGGTGTGCAGAGATTTGGTGTGTGGTTTCGAATAGTTTGTTGGATTCGGAATGGCAGTGGACAGAGATTCGGGTGCACACGGATTACAAGCGATATGCGGTGTGATGAATCTCAAGGCACTTTGAATTTTGAACTTTGTCCTTGATATTGCTTAGAGCAGAGACAGCTATTATAAGAATGTTTCTTGCTCTGGGGTAATCTAATGCGCACGTGGCGGTGACAGTGGCTTTGGGGATGTACTCAGATTTACCTCTGCTGGAGAAGTTGGGAGTGCACACAGACTTGGGGATGTCGGTGTGTTATGTGGTGCACACTGATTTCTGGGTTGCATGTTTGCTGGGTGCTGCAGATGGATTAGGGTCTGCGCACATGGTCTGAGGGTGCGTGCGGATTTGGGGATGTGCGCACACTTAGGGGTGTGTTGAAAATGGCTGTCAATGGAAAGGTGTACGTAGAAATGTGACAAACTCAAGGATGTTTGTTTTTATAGATACCCTCATGTTTAAATCCTCATCTTTAAATGTTGAACGCCATTCTTGCTCTATTTTTAAGGTGGAAAAAACATTTTCTGCAGTGTTTGAAGGGAATCTTTATCTGGGATAATCAATTGTGCATGCGCAGCTGTCAGAGATTTTGGGGATGCGCATGCATTTTGTTTTGCACTCTGACTTGGTCAGTGTGTGCCGATTTGAGGATTTAGGGGTGTGTCAACGCATATAGGTTCACAAGGATTAATGGATGCCGGTGGATTTTGGGTTTGAATCGTCTCAAATTTGTATCATTTACGGATACCTAAGTTTGTTCTTGCAGTATCTTTATGGTGCAGACATTTACATTCTGAACCGTTTCAAATGATAGTTTTGCTGGGATGATCAAATGTGCATATAGGTGTTTCTGTAGATATGGTCACGGATTTGAGGTGTTCACGGATATAGGGATGTCCGCAGATTTTGGGGTGTGTCTGCGAGTATTTGAATGCACACGGATTTGCAAGGTGTCAGTGCATTTGGAGGTGTAACGAAACTCAAGATTGTTTCATTTATAGATACTTTATTACATGTTTATAATACATGTATAAAAGCATGTATAAACTGAACTTTGGCCTTGCTGTTTCTGTAAGGTGGAGGCAGCTACTTTGCGAACTGTTTGAAATGATGTTTTTTTTTCCTCTGGGATAACGAATGTGTATATGGGGGTGTCAGCGCGATTGTCGGTTAGAAACATAGAAACATAAACATAGAAAACCTACAGCACAATACAGGGTCTTCGGCCCACAAAGCTGCGCCGGTCATATCCTTAACTTAGACATTACCTAAGGTTACTTATAGCCCTCTATTTTTCTGAGCTCCATGTACCTGTCCACGACTCTCTTAAAAGACCATATCGTATCCGCCTCCACTACGATCGCCAGCAGCCCAATCCACGCACTCACTAATCTCTGCGTAAAAGAAATACCCCTGATATCTCCTCTGTACCTACTTCGAAGCACCTTAAAACTGTCCCCTCTTGGGCTACCCATTTCAGCCGTGGGGAAATAAATAGCCTCCGACTTTAACAGGATCAATGTCTCTCATCATCCTATTCAACTCGACCAGATCACATCTTATCCTCCGTCGTTGCAAGGAAGAAAGGTCGAGCTCACTCAACCTTTTCTCATTAGGCATGCTCCCCAATCCAGGCAACATACTTGTAAGTCTCCTCTGCACCCTTTCTATGGTTTCCACGTCTTTCCTGTAGTGGAGTCTGACTAGGGTCCTATATAACAGCATCATTAAACTCGGCGTTAAGTTCCTAAAGTCAATGCTCCGATTGATGAAGGTTAATGCAACTGTATGCCGTCATAACCACAGAGTCAACCTGTGCAGCACCTTTGAGTGTCCTACGGACGCGGACCCCTATGATCCCGCTGACCCTCCACTTTGCCAAGAGTCTTACCATTAAAATTATATTCTGCCGTAATATTTGACCTACCAAAATGAAGCATTTCACACTTCGTGACGAACTGCATCTGCCACTTGCCAATCCAGTTTAGCATCCTCTCAATGTCCGCTGCGACGTCTGACTGCCCTCCACACTATGCACAATACCTCCAACCTTGTCATCAGCTAATTTAGTAACCCATCCCCTCACATCTTCATTCAGTTCATTTAAAAAACTCACAAAGTGTGGGTGTCCCAGAACAGATCCCTGTGGCAGACCACTGGTGACCGACCTCTATGCAGAATATGACCCATCTGCAACTCAGTTTTTGCCTTCTGTGGGCAAGCCAGTTCTAAAGCTCCATGGATTTCATGCCTCCTTACTTTCTCAATAAGCGTTTGATGGAGTCCCTTGTCAAATGCACGGCCACTGTTGCTTCCCCCAGGTAGTCCGTCCCCCAACAGTACTCAAGCTATACTTATTGTCAGGGTGAAAAGCAACAGGTGTGCTCTCTAGACTCCGATCCTGCCTTTCCCTCAACAGACGGTTACCCACTTATCTGATACCCTAGGATCCGGTGTGTCTACCTGCACATAGCTCCTATTTATCACCTCCTCACTTTTCCTGAACAGACAAGGGTCATTGTGCTGCATCTCCAATTCCCTAACACGGTCCCTAAGTACTTCCCACATGTGACACCGGGCACAGAACAACGGCCTCACGCACTTTTTTCCTGTCTGTATTCTACACAGTCAACCTACCTCGCCTCAACCCGTTATCGCTGAAACCCCATTGAAGCAAAGCCTTCTTACTCTATTTCTCTCTACTCTGTCGCCCGCTCCCCTGACGTCCGCTCTCTAAAGTTTTCTCCTTTTAAACTCTTTTCGCTCTTCTCCCTGGCTGACGTCCACGCGCTTGCTCAGTCGTGAAGAAGTAAACCGCTGAAGAAGTAGACGTCTTCTTTTCTCGCTGTTTTCATTGGTTGACGTTCACGTGCTTGCGCAGTTGTTCGCCGATCAAAACTGCTGAAGAAATTTCAAAGGATTCAAAGGTAAGAATAATGTCAGAGAAATGTGTATAATATAAATCCTGATAATCTTTTTCTTCGCAAAAATCGACCAAAACAGAGGTCTGTACCAAAGCATGAATGACAGCTGTAATGAACGTTAAGACCCAATGCTCCCCGCCAGCACCACCGTCCCACGCGCAAGCAGCAGCTTAGCAGCGATCCGCTTCCCCGTCAGCAAACAAAGCATTGGAGCTTCCCTCCGCGCACCCAAGCGTACAGCAAAGAATCAATAAGGACAGAGACATGCTGTACCTCAAAGACTACTTGATCATCGTGTAAGTCGACATTCCATAGGCTCTTTCTCCCTAATAAGGGAAAAAATGTGTCTCCGTGTCACTGTGAGAGGGGAGATATAACAAACAAATTCGAGTTTCCGGATTTCCGAATGTGCACAGATTTCAGGATAAACAAGATTGAATATGGGTCAATCAGTTGGTTTGGGGTTGTACACAAATTTGGAGTGCAGATGGATTAGGCGTTGCGGAAGGATTATGTTGCACTTCAGGATTTATGGGTGTGGGCAGATTCAGGGGAACGACGGCGAATATAGGTGCACATGAACTTTTGTCTGTGAGGTTCCGGGATAGTGACAAATCTCAAAGATGTTTCATTTATATAAAACTGTAATATTATTTGCACTTTGAGCACTGTTTTTTATTTTTGTTTTTTGTTATTATTATTATTATTCTAATGTGAGCCAGATATTTTAGAATTATTTGAAATGTTTCTTGCTCAAGGATAATCTAATGTGCACTTAGGTGAACATGAGATGTATAGACAGAGTGGACAGCCGGTAATTTGCCCTTCAGTTGAAGTGTCTAATATCAGAGGGCATGTATTCAGTTTGGAAGGGGGAACAGTACCTCATAAGTCCTTTTTCACACTGTTTATTTTTTTTATTTACTTTGTAATTTCGTGTAATTCTGTATATTTTCCCCTCACTGTTGCTGTAAGAATAATCAACCTAAAAAAGCAGTAGTTCTAAACTTGACTCGGAATATTTTCATACACATAGTGGTGTGTAACTGGAATGAATGCCAGGGATTGTGCGTGAGGCAGATGCGATACAGGCTATTAGATACACATGAGTATGTGGAGAATGGAGGGATGTGGACCTTGTGTGGGCAGAAGGGATTAGTGTGACATGAAATGTTCAGTTCAGTTGGTTCTGATCAACATAGGGCCAATGCTGTACTGTTCAATGCTGGTAGGAAAACTGTTGGAATGCTCTGTGCATATCTGATCGACCGCCTCAGGAATTTTGCGAATAACCAAGAAAGGCATTGCAAAGATTCATAGATTCGTTAGCAGGAACTGGACGACTCGGCTCAGAAGGGGACTGTGCACTGACGCCAATACTGAGGGTGATGGAACATTGGTTCTTTCCTCTGCCTCCGCAGACCCTCTGTCATGGTGCAATTGTACGACAATGTAAGGGGTGACAAATGACACAAAATGCTCATTACAGAAAGTGTTGCGGATAACTCACAAACGCGTTTTGAATCGCAACTACAACTGCCACTGTTCACTATTTAATTGTTAAACGTATTTCAGTTAGCCCTCAGCTTTAGTAGAACTAGCAATCTCAAGTTTGCTGCCTGAGCGACATTATAACGCAAGAATAGCATGATCAGACATATTAAATTAATCCTGGCTAAGGGACTGGTGTAGAGGGCAGGGCCTCAAGTTCCCAGGTCATCGGGGCCTCTTCTGCGGAACATACGACCTGCAGAAAAAGGATGGGTTCCACCTGAACCCAAATGGGACCAATTTCCGAGCAGGCAGGTTTAATGGCGCTGTTCGGGATGGTTTAACCTAATTTGGCAGCGGGATGGGAACCGGAGTGATAGGGCTGAAGGACGGGGAAACAGAAAGATAGCGTACAGCGGAGATGGGAACCGGAGTGATAGGGCTGAAGGACGGGGAAACAGAAAGATAGCGTACAGCGGAGATGGGAACCGGAGTGACAGGGCTGAAGAACGGGGAAACAGAAAGATAGCGTACAGCGGAGATGACAGAAAAGACATCCAAGAGCTGAGGCATAATCACAGCCAGTGGGATGCGTTACAGGTCAATAGAAGCGTTGTGCCCTTAAAACAGAAAGAAACAAAAACTGCACCAGGAAAGTTATATTTGAATACACGCAGCTTGAAAGAAAATGGACGATCTGGAAATTCAGCTACAGACAGCCAAGTATGACGTTGTGGCCATCTCTGAAACTTGGCTAAAGG
Organism: Hemitrygon akajei; assembly: GCF_048418815.1. Classification (NCBI taxonomy): domain Eukaryota; kingdom Metazoa; phylum Chordata; class Chondrichthyes; order Myliobatiformes; family Dasyatidae; genus Hemitrygon; species Hemitrygon akajei. Next base: position 3,026,890 of record NW_027331935.1, read on the forward strand.
AAGGCCGCCATTGCGTGCTGAACTTTCAAAGATATACTGTGTATAGGAAAGTTAATTAATAGGCAGGGGGTGTGGTCTGGCAATTTGTATAAGAAATATTAATTCATTAGAAAGGGATGATATAGGTACAGGAAGTGTAAAGAACCCTGTGGGTTGATTTAACAAAGGACAAGGGTAAAACGACCCCAATGGCAGTCGTCATCAGGCATCCAAACAACAACTGGGGTGTGGAGTACAAATTATAGCGGAAGACCAACGTGAGGATAATCGTTAGGGACATTAATATGAAACTGGATTGGGAAAACTAGGCCAGTACTGGACCTCAAGACAGAGATTTCTGAGAGTGGCATTTTAGAACAGCTTGTTGTTAAGCCTACTCGGGGATCGGCTGTGGTAGATAGGGTGTTGTACAACGATCCGGAGGTGATAGAGAGGTTAAGGCTAAGGGACATTTAAGTAGTATTCACAATATGATCGAATTCACTGAAATTTGAGTGCAAGAAGGAACTGTATCCCAATGTGTCGGTATTTCAGTGGAATAAGGGAAATTACAATAGAATGAGAAGGGAACCGACCAAGAGTGACTATGAAGATAACTTAGCAGGAAGGACAGCAGAGCAGCAATGGTTTATTCCAAATAAGATGAAATTTTCGAACGGAAGAAGGACAATACCATGGTTGACAAGTGAAGTCAGAAAGTGAAAGCAAAAGAGAAGGCTTACAAGCTCCTTTATTTTTTCAGAACCAGGAACCAGGGATAACAGGTTAGCCACAAAAAACAATTTAATCGATCCGGGAGGTAAGGTGCAACAAGGATGTCTCTGGATGCTGAGGCCAGTGAGTTGTGGGGAACAGCTGTAAACAGCTGTTATGCTACTGTAAGAGAACAAACCCAAAATGCTGAAGGAACTCAGCAGACCAGGCAGCAACCAGGGAGAACACAATTCTGACAGACACCATTCATCAGGCCTGATCTTATCCCATATTTAGGACAATAGAAAATATAACATGAAAGCAGCTGAAATGAAATACATCACAACATTTATTTATAACGATTACTGAGTTTCAAAATCCGATTCAGCGGGTATGTCACCCCTTTCTTCAGTTCCTCTCGGAATTTGCTCTGGGTCAGGGCGTAAATACACGTGTTGGTGCAGGAGCTGAGAACCTGTAGCATCACCGGTGTATGTTCTGTGATGTAACGGGGATCGGTGACAGAACAACCAGAACTCATTGAAATCCGTTGATAGATATAAAATACCACCTGTGTTATCCACAACAATATGAAACTACCGGTAATGCTGAAGAGTAGAACAATGGCCTTGCGTCGGTTCTCCATCTCCCGGCCCTTGTCATTCTGTCCGCTCTTTTGTCCCTTCAGCCCCCTGCGGGCTCGACTGGCCGTTAAAATCCTTCTGACAGTCAGAACATTGAACAGCAAAATAAGAAAGAATGCGACACAAGGGGTTAAAATCCGGTGTAACAACTCAAATGCCGCCCAGGAGGGAGATTTAACGAAGCTCGGTTTGTGAGCACAATCCCAGGGAAGACCATTAATTATTAGAACATGCTCCAATGTAAAGCTCCAGGGGACACACTCCAAACAGGCCAGCACAGTCACTGTCCCGATAACCACAGCCGCCGTTCTCTCGGTGCAATATTTTGTTTTCAGCTTCTCACAGCAAATGGCCACAAATCGATCGACGGTGAAAGCGACAGTCAGCCAGACAGAGGTCGCAGTGCTCGCAAAAATCAACCAATAATAGAGTTTGCACACGGGAGTGAAGAGAAGGAATGACTGGGGAAAATAAATCCGAGCAGTCCACCTCAGCAGCGGATCGGAGATAACGACCAGCAGATCGGCCGCTGCCATTCCCACCAGGTAGCGAGAGACACATTTGGAGAGACCGCACCTTCCCCGGGACAGGATCACAATCGCCACCAAGTTCACTGGAAGAGATACAGAAACAGTAAGTTGAGAAATTTCTGAGCAGAAACTAATGTAGCAGCGTGAGGGGATTCAGTAATATTTCACAGTTTTGCTGCATTTAGTGGTGTTCAAGCGAGTGCTCAGAGCTGCTGGAGTCATGGACGGAGTTTACACGGTAAAACAGAGTCAATGTGATCTCAATACCGATTCATTACTGATTCCCGAAATCTGAAGTGTTAGCGGAAAGCTAAAGACTCCTCAGAATCAATACTAGATCATTTTCCACCGTTGCCTTCCACATCCCGTTAGGATGGAAAGAATACATGGAGGGATTCTTCCATTTGAGAATCATCAACATCCTTGGCTCTCCCTGTCAGCGACAGAACAGTCAAAGGGCGGAACAAAAAAACAGGAAATGCTGAAAACACATCCAGGCCAAATGGAATAAGTGGAAAAAAAAAGTTCGTGTCTTTTCTGAGAAATATTCTCTGAGAATCCCCGAATATGAGAGTGTTACTCGCTTCTATTTACAAAACAAGTTGCTTCCAGCATTCTCCATGTTTGTTTCCTATTCCAGCATTTGTCAGTTCACTCATTACAACAGAACATTGACTGATTCCTGCAAATAAAGCGCATTCTAACACAACCTCACAGACAAACATGACATGCCCCACTAAATCCCTCACAGGGGGGCAAGGAAGAGGAATTCAACGTCCAGCACCAAGCTCATTGCCCTAATCTTATGCCTATAACAGTGTCAAAGATAGATATAATAGAATGTATTGCAGAATATAGATAACTATGAAGCAGCACGTCTGTCGTGCTAAATGGCGGAACAAAGACTTCATGGTGTTGTCCATGAACTGTCTCACATTCAGTTGTAGCGCACAGATTCAGTAAAAATCCACACGTTTTATGCTACAGCATGGAACTACTCACATCTGCTGAAGTGTTGCTACCTGTCAATGGTTTGATTGACAAACCTATTTCAGATAACCGCTCACATACAAATGTAGACAATCAATTGGTAAACACAGTGTGTGTAAATAGATAGATAGATAGATAGATAGATAGATAGATAGATAGATAGATAGATAGATAGATAGATAGATAGGTAAATAGATAGATAGATAGATAGATAGATAGA